>NC_139585.1:1327492-1429291 GCF_946808225.1 Silurus aristotelis | reverse complement strand
GGGGTGTGTGTGTGTGTGTGTGTGTGTGTGTGTGTGTGTGTGTGTGTGGTGTGAAGGGGTGTGTGTGTGTGTGGTGAAGGGGTGTGTGTGTGTATGTGTGTGTGTGGTGAAGTTTTGTGTGTGTGTGTGTGTGTGTGTGTGTGGTGAAGGTGGTGAAGGTGTGTGTGTGTGTGTGTGTGTGTGTGTGTGTGTGTGTGTGTGTGTGTGTGTGTGTGTGTGTGTGTGTGTGGTGAAAGGGTGTGTGTGGGGGGGGTGTAGTTTAATGTAAACTGAATTTGAAATGATTAAAACACATGTAAGAGGTGAGGATTTGTGCGTGAGGATTTGTGTGTGAGGATTTGTGTGTGAGGGATTTGTGTGTGAGGATTTGTGTGTGAGGATTTTGTGTGTGGGGATTTTGTGTGTGAGGGATTTGTGTGTGAGGATTTTGTGTGTGAGGATTTTGTGTGTGAGGATTTGTGTGTGAGGATTTTGTGTGTGAGGATTTGTGTGTGAGGATTTGGTGTGTGAGGATTTGGTGTGTGAGGATTTGTGTGTGAGGATTTGTGTGTGAGCATTTTGTGTGTGAGGATTTGTGTGTGAGGATTTTGTGCACTTACTCTCTTAAGCTCGTTCTGTTTCCTCTGGAGATCCGCTCTCCTCCTGACGTTCTGTTCATTTCTAATCCTGTTTTGTTGGATTAAAAGTGGAACATTTGCGCTTTCTACAGCATCGTTCACTTCAAAGTTGCGTGACTGGGATTTGTATTTCCTCCTAACGCGTTCAGAGGAACATCCCAGAAGTTCACTCAGGGGGAGGTGGAGAATCGCCTATAAAATATTTTGTAAATAAATAATAAAATGACAGTTTAATACCATTTACAGTGAATAACAAGACTTTTTTAATGTTTAATACGCTTTTAAATACAACAACCACAGGAATTGCGGAGGGACAAGATGATTCCATTTTGAGTCTGGTTCCTCTCCTGGTTCCTTCCTACATTTACTTTTATATTTACTGGATATTGTTTATCTCATTCATACAACAGCAGTGGAGGGTTAAGGGCCTCGCTCAAGGGCCCAGCAGTAGCAGCTTAGTGGTGGTGGGATCTGAACTCATGACTTTCTGATCAGAAATTCCAACATCTTGACCATTGAGCTACCACTTCCACTTTCTCATAGTATCTCAGAGTTTTTCTTACTATTATTACCACTGGCTTGTGTGTTCATAACGTACTTATTTCTGTAAAACTGTTATTGGGAAAATGTGCACTGTTAAAAGCTCTACACAAATAAAATACAATTAAACTGAAAATTAAATATAAACATGTTTTTCCCAGGAAGGGAATAGTGGACCTGCATTAGATCATTTCCTCTACTGACTAATATCTATTAATCATTCGATTCTCTTTTATACATACCGCGTTTCCATAACGACAGGGTGTCTGACTCACTCCCAATTCTGTCACTTTTTCTTGGACTTTCCTTTTAATGTAATCAAACTGGTCCTCAAAAGTGCTCATCATTAGATTTTTCTATTGAAGAAAAGAGAAAAAGATTAGAATAACGCCTAAAATTGGCCATCTTTTAAGTATATATACTGTATAAAACCTTGCAACACTACGATACACGCAGTCTGATTGGTCAGAAGATATTGGTGGTCTAATAAAAAATGGCAGGTTAATAAAAGTATGTCCCAGAGTGTTTTATACTTCTGATACCGCAGAAAGATAAACACTTGTTTACTCTCCAATTTTTTCCGCAATTAATAAGACAAAAGAAATGCAGCTTCTTGTTACCAAGAAAGACAAATAAGTGGAAACTCCTCTGTCCTGAAATTGCCAGGGTATGTAAACCTAGTTCCTTGAGGGAACGAGACACTGTGTCACAACACTTTGGGAACGCGGCCGCGTTGTTCACACTCTGAATCACGTGTGTAATCTGTCCAATGGAAGGTGCGGTGTCACCGGCAGGGTGACGTCATGACCAGGAAGTTATAAAACGCACATGGAGGGGACACAGTGTCTCGTTTCCTCAGGAACTAGGGTTAAATACGTAACCTAGAGATGTTCCCTTTCAGGAACTCAAGCTACATAGCAACACCTTGGGAACAAGAGTCCAATACCGCCAGACTGACCAGCCCCTGACTAGTGTGTATGGGAACAACTAGGTCAAAGGACAGAGGAGCCAGAAGTGGCACAGAGTTCATGGTGATACAACCTGACAAAGCGTCGCAGAGATCTGGGAGGGACATTCCAGAGGACCAAACTTTAGAGGCTGCCACACTCTGGGTCAAGTGCGCTTTGGCCCCGAACAGAGTGGGGCGGCATGTGGACTCATAGGAAGATGCAATAGCGTAAATAATCCACCTGCTGAGGGTCTGCTTATTGGCTGGGAGGCCTCTCCTTGGAGGGCCGTAGTAGACAAGCAGTTGTTCTGACTTCCTCCAAGGACTCATCCTATAGATGTAGGTGTCCAGTGCTCCCACAGGACACGGCCAGTTCAGCTTTTTCTGGTCTGGGGCCTGGAACAGAGGAGGATAGAATGCCTAGCAGGTCATGGGACGACCGAGGGTACCTTGGGTACATAACCCACTCCAGGGTGCAAGAAGGCACTGGCCATGCCTGGAGTGAACTCCAGAAAAGAGAGGGCATGTAGATCACCTTACTCGCCTCAGAGAGCAGATAGCCAGCAGAAATGCAGTCTTAACTGTGAGATGCCTCCATGAAGCCTCGGTCAGGGGCTCGAAGGGGGGCTCAGATAGGGCCTCCAACACAACAGCCAGGTCGCGCCCAGGCACTCTAGGTCGCACCACGAGCCTCAGCCTCTGGGTGCCGCAGAGAAAATGTGTCAAAAGTGGGTCTCTGCCTAGTGATTGCCCCGCCAATACACCGAAATGGCGACCGCGTAGACTTTGAGGGTGGGCGGAGCCAACCCTTTTGCAAACTGTTCCTGCAGAAACTCCAGCACTGAACCAACCGGGCAGTGGACTGGGTCTAATTGGGGCTGAACACACCACACAGTGAACAGACACCATCTCGCTGCATACAACCTCCAGACTAAAACCTCTGTTTTAAACCTCAGAGGAATCTTTCATGGATGCTGATTGGGGATTACTACTAGGTCCCTGAAAGAGTAGACGGACTCCATCCCGGTGAACGTTCTCCAGATCACATGCCTGTGTCATGGCGTCCAGCCTTAGAGGGGCTGGGGGAATCAGGGTGAACCATAGGGGACAGTGTGATGTCTCTTGAGATGCAAACAGGTCCACCTGGGCTTTGCTGAATTTCTCCGTATTTCGCTCCACCAAATGAGGATGGAGCCGCCATTCCCCAAGTCTCAACCCCTGCCTCGACAGAGTGTGTGCTGCTTCATTTAACCGGCCCAGGAGGTATGCTGCTCTAAAGGAGAGGAGCTTCCCTTAGGCCCACAGGAGGATCCGGCGTGACAGGTGAGGTTTTTTCCGCACAGAACACATGGTGACCTCTGAGGTCCTGGAGGAAATGCTTCATAGCCAGAAGCACGGCCAGCATTTCTAGGCAATTGATGTACCATAGTAGATGGGGCCCTTCCCATAGACCTCATATATACCAACTCATGACCGTTCCCCACCCCGTGAGGGACTAAGAATTACACGACAACAGACACTCACAACACAGGGCCTATAGATAGGAACCTGGGATCTCTCCAAACATAGATCTACCGTGACAAACCAGTCCTCAGATCTGATCTGAGATATGACCTGCTAGAGGGTCAGCATTTTGAACCTCTTTGAGTCTCTTACGGGTATTAGTCTCTCGAAACTGACCTCCGGTATGCCTAGAGCCGGGGCTACACACTAATGCAGATCTATTGTCCTCGAAGAAGGTGGCGAGTCCTCCTGGTCCGCTATGATGCCGGGCGGAAACCGAGGAGGGAACTCGCTGGAGCTGGCCATGCTCTAAAACGCATTTCGTGGCAGGGTTAATGAACCAGGTCCCTGAGGTGGCCGTGACACGCACTCCGGCCACCCCCTGCCAGCATGTCCTGTGTCAGGACTTTTTCACCCCTTATTGAAGATGACAGTCCTCAGATCTGTAACCTCCCGGGACCTCTCCTGGATCCCTGACAAGGGGAGTGCTCGTTGCAATGCTCCATTTCTACACCTCCTGATTGGAGGTGCTGGGTTGGGTGCTGCGCCCACCGAGCAGGCCCATGAGAGTGGCATGGGAGATACTGCTGGAACACTGCCAACTGTTTCTTCGCGTCCTGGAACCTTTCATCTACCAAATTAACTGAGTCCCTATATAGGCCGGGAGGCAAAAGGGGGGTGTCCAGTAGCAAGGCCCTGTCCCTGTTGGAGATTTCTTACATGGTGAGCCACAAATGCAAAAGCAGAACCGTTCCCAAACCGTTGCGATGCAGCTCGAGTTCCTGAAAGGGAAATGCTGAATTAAGATCAAGATGATTCTGCTTCATCACACCATCCTGTGGTTAAATATTTTTCTATAACAGCACACATGGTGATTTCTTCTATAAAACACTAACACTCTTGGTGTGATGTAGCCAGTATGCAGTGAAAACATCAGCGAGAAACGCGTTTCTCCTTTTGTCGTGGAAGCAGGCATACGAGCTCTCATCTGGTGTACACGCTGCAACGGCATACACTGGAACACACACAGACTCGTGGTTATAAAGACACACCAACACCAGATTTTTTAAAATATTCTCTATTTTTTTAAGACGTTCTAACCTTTGCTTAAGCTCGGCATCTCATCCAGCATTGATCCTGCATGACACGCTTCCATGTAAATCACCATCTGCACACGCAGAAAAGGAAAAACTTAGTGACATTTTAAATTCAGAAACTGCAAACAGAGACCCCTGAAAACAAGCACCAGTCACACTTTCTAAGCAGCCGGGACTCATAAATCATTCTAAAACCTGGTTCAGAATCAGAAAGAGTGATATTGGCAAGTATGTTTGCACTTACAAGGAATTTGTTTTGGTGAAAGAAGCTTCCAGTTGCACATTGATAAATAAAATAGAAATAAAATATAAAACAAATAAAGAAGAATGTGTGATTGCACATTTTTATAAAGAAAACAAATAGAGTATTATTGAACAGAAAAGTACAGATTTAGATTATTAAAAAGTGATATTGAACTTTTTTTTATTGCACATTGGGGAGAACTTTGCGGTTTTTCTCAGTTGCTTTGGAGCATTTTTCCAATCATCCTTAATTTTTGTAAACCAGTGAGTTGCATTTCTCAAAACAATTTGTAAAAACAGCACAACACACTGGATTTCTTGCAAAAGCCTTTACTTTTCTCAAAATCCTCAGTTCATCTCTCAAAAGTAAATATTTGTGTCAAAGAACATCTCATTCCCATCACATTACCGAGTCCTTTTGTCATTGATAACAAACACAATATTTAGTCATGTTGCCAGTATGACGCTGCACAGTTTCAGTATTTCTTGATATAAACTATGGTTTGAATCATAGTGATTAAAAATACACAAAGTTGAATTTCTTGTGTTTGGTATCTATAAATATCAGCAGCACAAATGTATTTATATTGATTGCATGAGACCAGACAGGATTCACACTTTTACTGTATTGTAATAGTGTTTGTTTGTTTATTAGTTGTTCATCCATTTTCAGAAATTATAATTCTGTGGTTTGCTATCTGTTGCTAATTGAAGGTTCACAAGATTCACGTTTGACCTTCAAATTAAAAATTAAAGCGTGACAGATTCTAACTGGTTTAACAATTTTGCATACAATGAACTGATGCTGAGATGTTTTGTGGGTTAAACAGAAGCAGATGAAACCACATGAAAATGAACAACTGATAATGTAGGAAACAAATTGCAAGAAATTGCTTTCATTCAATTTCATTCTTCTACTATGTCTCATTCAGTCTGATCCAGTTACAGTTATGGTTAAAACAGTATGAACAACCCACCACTAAAATTGTCTACTGTTTACACTCTGTTACACATTGTTTACTGTTTACTGTTTCACTGTTTACTGCCATTTTTTGTATATTCACATTTATAGATCTTTATATATCTTTTATATCTTTATATTCTATATTTTATTTTATTTTATATAGTTTTTTTATACTTCATACTTATTTATCTGCCTTCTTTTCTTTTTCCCCCCATCTTATTCCCTCTTGCCGGACCGTCGTATAAAGCATTTCACTGGATGTCGTACCCTGTATATATGTGTATGTGATGAATAAAATTTGATTTGATTTGATTTGATTTTGAAAACTAAAACTGTTTTTAAATGCAGAAAAAAAACTAATGCCCTTAACAATGAGATGCCACCAGCGTGCCCCTTCACCCTACCCTCTACTCTCTACCTGTGTCTCA
Source organism: Silurus aristotelis (assembly GCF_946808225.1). Classification (NCBI taxonomy): domain Eukaryota; kingdom Metazoa; phylum Chordata; class Actinopteri; order Siluriformes; family Siluridae; genus Silurus; species Silurus aristotelis. The sequence goes on along the minus strand of NC_139585.1, from coordinate 1,422,950 downwards.
TTCACCCTTTTGTGACTTTTCTTGCTTTCTTGACCAAATACATGATCTTGTGTGATATGTTCTTTCCAATCTTGTCTTCAAGTATTTTGTTCCTTCTGAGCTTGTCTTTTTTTCTTACAGAGCATGCTGTTAAGTCTTTTGTCATTTCAAGAATTTCTGGTGTAAGCCATTTGTACCCAAGTTCGATTGACGGTCCTGACAGAAAGAGCCGACCCAGCAGAGACCTCATCATTTCAGAGACTCAGGCACCAGGAGAAGAGTGAGTGCTTCAACCCCAACCCAAAGGCTTTCAGGCTGTGTAGCCACAACCCGGTCATCCTACTGCCCTCTAATCCCCAGCGTTTCTCCAGAGATCCTGACTAGTGCAGTTTTTTCCTCAGCCTGTGCAACTTTATATTTATTCTCCAATCACTTTCCATCCTGACCGATCAGGCGAGAATCACCAATGTTATCCTTCACCTCTCAGGCAAAGTCCTCGAGTGGGAGCTCCAGAGCAGCTGTTGTTTCAGCTACCCCGCCTTTTGCAATGAGATTAGGTGCAGGTTTGGTCGCCCCAGCAGCAAGCCACCTCCCCATCCTCTGTTCTCCACTGGGGGGCGTCACCCAGCCTCTGTTTACTGCTGGGAGTGTTGCCCAGCCACAGGTATTTAACTCAGTATAATTAGAGTATATTTACCTCTGAAAATTGGCCTTTCCTGGACATCTCTTTCACTGTGTTGATGAGTTCATGAGCATAAAGCTGTAACAAACAATACAATCAACAGTAGCGTTTTATTATTATTATTATTATTATTATTATCATCATTATTATTATTATTATTATTATTAATAACCAAAAATAAAGTGCACTAACTGTAGAATTGGGAAAATGAAAGATTCCGTGGCCTCCATGGTCTGATAAGTAGATGAAGATCGAATCATTTGCACGACTGAAACAGAACGTAAACAGATAATAAAGGTAAATTATAAAAATGTATTAAAAATAATAAAAAATAAATTATAAAATAATTTATTTAAATTTTTACATTTCAATGTTAAGTCATGAAAACTATGAAAACTGCTTCTCTGATCTCATGCAGGCAAAATGGCTGGTTACCTTCTGATGACTTTTCTCCTGCCACTTTTCCTTATAGCTTGTGAATCTCCACGTAGAACAGCCAAGAAGTTTGCAGCAGATACATGCTAGAAATACATTCAACAACAATTAAAAAATTTTTATATACACATTTTTCTTTACTCTGTTCCACAAATCACATTACCTCTCCAGTGTAGTCTTTTGGAACACCACTGTAAACATCTGGACCTTCTGGTACATTGATGATGTTGCCAGGGAACGGATTCCTGGAAAAAAAAACACATAATACAGACAAATGCGATGTGGCCCAAAGGATCTGCATCAGATATTTAATATACATTTTGTATTTTTTAAAGACGTTTTTTTTTTTGTAAAGAAATTATTTTTTTTATAATTCTGCCTGTAAGAGTAGCAGAAAGATTTTACACATAATGACAAGTTCAGTAAATGTTTGTACTACTTTTTTTGTTCCTTTTTGTGTGATGACACCCTGTATAATTTGTAGAAAATTTTTATTATTATTATTACTATTATTAATTACCCAGCCATTAGTGTTGCATAAGCCAGCATACTCTTAGTGTCGGTATTAAGCCCGGATAAATGTGGAGGTTTGTGTTATGAAGGACATCCAGTGTAAAACATGTGCTAAATCAAATATACAGCTCAGGAATCAGAATTTCATATCGGATCGGTCGAGGCCCGGGTTAACAACGACCGCCACAGGTATCGTTGGCCAACAGGGTACCGGTGTAAATTGGGCTACTGTTGGCCGAAGGAGGAGAAGGAGAGAAGGAAGACGTCTACAGAGACGGCAGGAAAAGGAGAAGTGGAGGAGAGTGGAGGAGAAGTGGAGGTTCGGGTTGGTACTTTAAATGTTGGTACTATGACTGGTAAAGGGAGAGAGGGAGCTGATATGATGGAGAGGAGAATGGTAGAGATGTTGTGTGTTCAGGAGACCAAGTGGAAAGGGAGTAAGGCCAGGAACATTGGAGGTGGGTTTAAACTGTTTTATCATGGTGTGGATGGAAAGAGAAATGGTGTAGGGGGGATTCTGAAGGAAGAGTACAGTAAGAGTGTAGTGGAGATAAAGAATTCTTTATTCATGAAATGAATGTGCAGTGAATTAAAGTCACTTTCTGTGAACTGAAGCAAAACTGCAGATGAACCATCAGAATTTTATTGTGTTGTTTAAAAGCCAATTCTGTACATATGACAGCAGTTTGTATCTATAGTTCATTTATCGTATTTCCATAAAGAAACACATGCTGAGTCGTCAATCTGAGACTAGACAGAACACTGAAATGTTGAAAAATTATTTGAATTATCTGCTGATCTTAAAGTCAAAAGTCCTAAATATTGCATTTGAGAATTTTTTACTTTTTCCACAAAATTCATCTGTGAAACTTTAACTTACTCATGGTTATAAGCGATGTCATCATACATCATCACCACAATCTGTTCATCCGGAATGCCGTTCTGGTGTAGGACTTGGTAAGCGTGACACACATCAGCCTGTAAGAGAACCGATGGAATTAGTCTTCAGACTGCACAGACTGAATCACGTGTCTCTGAACTCATGAACTATTAATAACCTTCTAGTAAATATATGGATTTAAAACATTTCAATGCGTCTGTACGGAACCCCGACCCACCAACAGTAAAATCTAAATACTGGATTTAATATTCCCACCTGGTGTCTGTAGTTTTCCCAGTCTTTAGAACCTGCTGCCAGGAGAAACCACTGTTTTCTGTTGCTGGCCATGTCATCGACAATGTTCTACAGTTAGAAAAATATTCTCTCAACATGTTCTGAACTATAAACCATACAGAAATCTGATACAAGGCAGGATATGCAAAACACATATAATGCATACATTTATGTTTGAATTTCACAGATATAGAAATATATATCAGATACTTGTACATAAATGCCACATATATTTCAAAATATTACAAAAATACCTGTTTTCATATATGTAAGATATATTTTCCCAAATACACATATATATGTTCATATATGGTAAAGAATATTAGGGTAATATTAGGGTTTTTTCCAGAGCTCTTCTTTTTGGCAGTTTAATGACAAGCACAAAGACGAGCCTGAATAATTATATTCCCCTGCATTTACATTTTACATTCAGCAGAACTATGAGATTAAACAGCAGAAATGAAACAACATGACTCCTAGAGATCAAATTCTACTCTTGGAATGTATCAGTGTTGAATCGTCTCATAAGCAAATTCTACATGAACATCTACATGACAGTATTTTCACATAATATCTAATTCCATAACTCAACAGCAGGTAACTCATATATTATTATTTTGTACTTAAATGTATCATGAATGGTGTTACACAATATATTAAAGTAAACCTATCCTACATAAGAGATACATATTAGATAGTAAGTTATAAAACATTTTCCACATTTGTACATATAGTTTATTATACATGTCTCAAGCAACTAATAGAACTACAAATATTTTCATATATATTAACTATCATATATATATATATATATTATAAACATTATAAAAAATAATTCACAGCTGTAAACAGACCAATACACTGCACAGGCAACTGATTGTAAATAGTAAACAGACCGGTAAACAGCTTTTATTCTTTTTTTAACAGATCTACTGAATCAGTTTTAAATATAGACATACAACTAAACTAAATAAAACTCTTTACTTCTAGTTTATTTATCTATGCAGATGTTTTTATTCTTATGACAGTAATCCCTTTCTTTTAGTTTTCTTGTGAAGTATTATGAGAGATGTACTCACCTCCCTCTGCGAGTGACTCTGCTATTCCGGATCCTAAACAAACACTGAGGTGCTTTTTATTACCAGCTTTTTTACTTTCATTTTCTATTCATCTGAAGGTATAAAGAGGTTTATGAGGAAATGGTACAGGATTTTAACTTTCACTTTCAAGAGAACAGAAAAATCTTCATAACATCATGAAACTGGGCGTGGTTTAACTTTTTTACTACTAAACCTCCAATAAATAACCGCATTTAAACAATACACATTTTATATCATATAAAGAGGAAGGGAGGATATGATATGACTGAGATTATATAAATATGTAATAATTTCTTCATGGTGAAATACATGTCGGATTCAAAGCACGTATATTAATATAAATCATAAATCAAATAAATAATTAGTTAATCAAATCAAATCAAATTTTATTTGTCACATACACATACATACAGAGTACGACATGCAGTGAAATGCTTTGTACAGCTGTCCGGCATGAGAGAATAGGATGAGGAGAAGAAATAAAACAAAGAAAAAAGAAGGCAGATAAATAAGAGAATAAACTATGTAAAATATAAAGATATATATATATATATATATATATATATATATATATATATATATATATATATATATATATATATATATATATATATATATATATATATAGGAAAAATTTTATATACATGGTATGCTTATGTACAGTAAACAGTAATCACATAAGGTGGTTGATGTGATTGTCCTTAAAGTGACCGTGTGCGGTATGGTGTGGTATAAAGTGACCGTGTGCGGTGTGGTGTGGTATAAAGTGACCGTGTGCGGTGTGGTGTGGTATAAAGTGACTGTGTGCGGTGTGGTGTGGTATAAAGTGACCGTGTGCGGTGTGGTGTGGTATAAAGTGATCGTGTGCGGTGTGGTGTGGTATAAAGTGACCGTGTGCGGTGTGGTGTGGTATAAAGTGACCGTGTGCGGTGTGGTGTGGTATAAAGTGACCGTGTGCGGTGTGGTGTGGTATAAAGTGACCGTGTGCGGTGTGGTGTGGTATAAAGTGACCGTGTGCGGTGTGGTGTGGTATAAAGTGCACTGTGCTGTGCAAAAAGAAAAATATTTGCAGAAGTGTGACGATGAAAAGAGTGGACCAGTTTTTAGATCCTGGGTGTCTCCTGGTTTAGACTCTGAATGGCCTGCAGGAAAAAGCCCCTCCTCATTCTTTCTGTGTTTGCTTTCAGGGAGTGGAAGCGTTTCCCTGAACGCAACTAAGAAAAGTGCTGAGGGTGAGGGTGGATGAGGTGTGTTTGCCCACCCGTACGGCTTGTGGTCTGTCTGTCTGTCAGGAAGTTAGAGATCCATTGGCACAGCGGCAGGCTGAGTCCTAGGACCTCCAACTTAAAGGTTAGTGTGGAGGGAATTATGGTGTTAAATGCTGAACTGTAGTCCACAAACAGCAACTTTGTATCATTCCCTTTTCTGTGGTCCAGGTGGCTCATCGTAGTGTGAACTGTAGAGGATCCAGTGTGTCTAGTAGTGAGGCAGTGATGAAGTCTCTGACCAGTCTCTCAAAGCACTTCATCACTACTGAGGTCAGGGCTACAGGGTGGTAGTCATTAAGGCAGGCGGGCTGGGGTTTCTTAACAATGGTTATATTTTAGTTATATTATATATATATATATATATATATATATATATATATATATATATATATATATATATATATAATATAACACACACACAGTTAGATCATGTGTGTATATATATATATATAATTAGCTCTGCTGTGGTTTTTGGGTCTTATGACTGTGATTTATAGGTTGAAGTGTTTAAAAACACAGTAAACATTTATTAAATTCAAACAGTCAAAAGGAACACAGGACAAACCTGTCAGAATCCTGTGTTTGACTTGTTTGCCGCGAGTTACGTGTTTGTATCTCTCTCGGCGTCTTTCAAACAAATTTTGCTATCTATCCATCCGTTTTTCCTCTTTTAATAATCTTTAATTGTTTTTGTCTTCCTGACTTGTGCCTGTAGTTAGTTAACTCGACTATAACTAGTGTTGTTTATATTTATTTTCTCTCACTCACATCTCTGTATAATAAATCTGTTCATGACGATAAGCACTATGCCAGTTGTTTGTCTGCATTTGAGCACAGGTGAGGACTCGTTCGAGTTGCAAACGGTGGCGTTGGAGATGGAGGCATTGGAGAAACAGATTCGCGAGCTGCATGTAAAGCATGACCGGCTGCGAGAGCGGAAAGCGGCGCTAGAAACATCCCGGGCGGACGCGCACTCATCCCAGGTAAACTCCCGGGTTGAACCTAACGCTCCCAGCACATCAACTCCGCGTGCTTCTATGCCCAGGCCCAGCGCACCTACAACTCCGGCACCGGTGCAACATGGACCCTGGATGCGACCGCGGCGGAAGAGACAAGCCAAGCCCCGATCGAGGTCGTCTCCTCCTCCACCACCGGCCTTCGAGATCTCGACCGAGAACCGCTTCGTCCCCCTCCGCGAGACGGAACGCGACACTGTTATTCTCGGAGATTCCATCGTCCGGCATGTCCGCGCTACCCGAGCTAAAGGTAAGGTGCACACTCGCTGTTTTCCTGGTGCTCGTGTTCTGGATGTCGCTGCGCAGGTACCCGCGATCCTGAACGAGAACTTCGGAGCGGTTGTTCTCCATGCCGGATCAAACGACACCAGGCTGCGGCAAACGGAGATCTTAAAGAGGGACTTCAGGATCCTGGTGGAGACGGTACGCAGCACATCACCCACAACGAGGATTATAGTGTCAGGACCTCTTCCCACTTACCAGCGAGGGGCTGAGAAGTTTAGTAGACTTTTAGCTCTAAATGAATGGTTACAGTCATGGTGTCGAGAACATAAACTTCTCTTTGTTAATAACTGGAACTGTTTCTGGGAGCGTCCTAGGTTCTTCCGCCCTGATGGCCTGCACCCCAGCAGAGTTGGAGCAGCAGTGCTATCAGATAACATCTCTAGGATACTTCACACCATCTGACTGGTAAGACATCAAGAAATCTTCAACTATAAGAACACGCATACTACAGACCAAATAGTTACAAGTTCACACACAGCTCAGTTTATAGAAACCGTATCTATTCCTCGTGTAGTAAAACCAAGAATTACATACACAAGATCCAGAAATAATCTTATTGCAGTTAAAACTGAAAAATGCCAGATAAACAAACACAACAAAGTTCTAAAGTTCGGTCTTTTAAACATTAGATCACTTGCACCCAAAGCACTGATTGTAAATGAGATGATCACAGATAATAATCTGGATGCACTCTGTCTCACTGAGACCTGGATTAAACCAGGTGATTATATGGGTCTAAACGAGTCGACACCGTCAGGATATGTTTATAAGCATGAGCCCCGTCAGACTGGTCGTGGGGGGGGTGTAGGAACCATTTATAGTGCTTCTCTTAATGTTAGTCAGAGATTAGGATTCAGCTTTAAATCATTTGAAGTGCTCGTTCTTAAAATTGCACTTTCAGACATGCATAGAAAACTCGCTCTGGTCACCGTGTACAGACCCCCAGGACCCTACGCTGATTTTCTTCATGAGTTTGCTTGTTTTCTCTCAGACCTCTTGATCAGTTTTGATAAAGTGCTGCTTGTAGGAGATTTTAATATTCATGTAGATGATGAAAACGATGCCCTAGGATTATCATTTGTTGATTTACTAAACTCTTTTGGAGTTAAACAAAACGTCACCAGACCAACCCACCGTTTTAACCACACACTAGACTTAATAATATCCTACGGAGCAGACGTCACTGATATAGATATTTTACCCCAGAGTGATGACATCACAGACCATTATCTCCTACTGTACACACTACCGGTAGAGCAGATTAACCGTGTTTCACCACGCTATCGACTTGGTAGGACTATTATTCCAACCACTAAGGACAGATTCATAAATAACCTGCCTGATTTATCTCAGTTTCACATTAAACCCATAAATGCTGATCATCTTGATGAGATGGCGAACAACATAGACCTTATCCTCACTAGCACTTTAGACACTGTTGCCCCCATCCGGTTAAAAAAGGTTTCGAGAACAAGCACCTGCAGCTTGGTATAATAGTCATACGCATGCCCTAAAGAGAACAACACGTAATCTGGAGAGAAAATGGAGGAAAACTAAATTGGAGGTATTTAGAATTGCGTATAAAGACAGTATGCTTAGCTACAGACAGGCGCTAAAAGCTGCTAGAGCTAAACACCTGAGCAAACTCATAGAAAATAACAAAAACAACCCCAGGTTCCTTTTCAGTACAGTCGCTAAATTAACAACAAATCAGGGATCTGAAAAATGTGTTCCATCACAGTTTAGTAGTGAAGACTTTATGAATTTCTTCACTGAAAAAATAGATAACATTCGAAAAACAATTGTGGCAGTTCAACCTCTGACAGCATCTCCCGACACAATCGTACTTACAACCCCACAACTACACTGTTTTACATGTATAGGACAGGAAGAGCTGTATGATGCTATTATGAAAGCTAAATCAACAACATGTCAGTTAGATCCAATTCCCACTAAACTACTGAAGGAAGTGTTATATACAGCTGGTGAGCCTCTTCTCAATATTATTAACTCCTCACTATCGTTAGGTCATGTCCCTAAATCCCTCAAGTTAGCAGTTATTAAGCCCCTCATTAAAAAACCTAATCTGGATCCAAACACGCTATCGAATTACAGACCAATTTCAAATCTCCCATTTATGTCTAAGATTTTAGAAAAGATTGTCGCTGCCCAGTTATGTAACCACTTGCAGGAGAACAATATCTTTGAAGAGTTTCAGTCAGGTTTTAGGCCCCATCATAGCACAGAAACTGCTCTAGTTAAAATCACTAACGACCTGTTTTTAGCTTCAGACCAAGGCTACATCTCCCTATTAGTTTTACTAGATCTTAGTGCTGCGTTCGACACTATAGATCATGATCTTCTCCTCGATCGCTTACAGAATTACATCGGTATTCAGGGACAGGCATTAAGCTGGTTTAAATCCTACCTGTCCAATCGTTACCATTTCGTAGATTTAAATGGAGAGCTATCCAGGATAATGCTAGTAAATTATGGCGTGCCACAAGGGTCAGTTCTAGGACCCCTGCTTTTCACAATATACATGCTTCCATTAGGAAATATTATTAGAAGGCATGGAATTACCTTCCATTGTTATGCTGATGATACCCAGCTATATATTTCATCTAAACCAGGCGATACAGCTCAATTAGCTCGCATAACTGAGTGTGTTGAAGAAATAAGAGATTGGATGACCCATAACTTTCTGCTATTAAATTCTGATAAAACGGAGATTTTGCTCATCGGCCCAAAAAATAGTACACAGAAGCTCCAGCATCTCAGCCTGCATTTAGACGGTTGTTCTGTAACTACTAGTTCAACGGTAAAAGACCTGGGAGTTATTTTAGACAGCAACTTATCTTTTAAAAATCACATCAATCAAGTTACAAAAACAGCCTTCTTTCACCTTAGAAATATTTCTAAGCTAAGAAATATGTTATCTATATCTGATGCAGAGAAGCTCGTCCATGCGTTTATGGCCTCTAGAATAGACTACTGTAATGCATTACTAGGTGGATGTCCTGCATCATTAATAAACAAGCTTCAGTTAGTTCAGAATGCAGCAGCAAGAGTTCTTACTAGGTCAAGAAAATACGATCATATAACCCCAATCTTATCGTCCCTACATTGGCTTCCTATTAAGTTTCGAATAGACTACAAACTACTGCTACTCACTTATAAAGCACTAAATGGTTTGGCTCCCATGTATCTATCCAGTCTCTTAACACGCTACAATCCGTCACGCTCCCTGAGATCTCAAAACTCTGGGCTTCTAGTAGTTCCTAGAATAGCAAAGTCCACTAAAGGCGGTAGAGCATTTTCACATTTAGCTCCTAAACTCTGGAATAGTCTTCCTGACAGTGTTCGGGGTTCAGATACACTCTCCCAGTTTAAGTGCAGATTAAAAACATATCTTTTTAGCAAAGCCTACACATAACACACATCACACACATCACATCATAACCTTGTGCTCCAGAACATCTGATCACATGCACATTATCAACTTGTGCTGTTAATATCATGAACAGCAGCTACGCTAATTCCTCTCCACTGCTTCTCTTTCTCTCCCCATCCCGAGGCATCCTGAGGTTTGGCCAGCTCCAGTCACGTCCCACCTCGTGAAGATTATGGACCTATGGATGATCATGGAGAAGTAGATGCCGAGTGTTTAAAGGCCCTGGCATGGAGAAGCTGATGCTGGATCTATGATGATCACAAATTGTTCTGTATTGTTGAAAGATTTATGACCAAACTTTTGATGTCACCCATATGAGGATGGGTTCCCCTTTGAGTCTGGTTCCTCTCAAGGTTTCTTCCTCATGTCATCTAAGGGAGTTTTTCCTTGCCACTGTCGCCACGGCTGCTCATCAGGGACAAACGCACACCATTCACCTTCACTGTTGTTTTCTGTAAAGCTGCTTTGAGACAATGTCTGTTGTGAAAAGCGCAATACAAATAAACTTGACTTGACTTGACTAGAAGTGGAGGACCTGGCAGCACGTATAGGACTCCGGGCCCTGTACATTGCTAACCAGCTCCTACAGTGCTGGAGGTCCACACTAACAGCAGAGGAGCATGTTCAGCTGATTTTTATGCTTTTACACTGCTCCAGGTTACAGTCACTGTCTGTGCTTTTAAATCGAGTTTACTCTTCAGTGTTTTATTCTTAGTTTTAAATATTTCTGGGAAATAGATATATGTGCCAAGCTAAAATGGCAATATACTTAAGCAGGAAGAACAAAGTGACACAAAATGCTGACTGTGATGTTAACAGAATCTTCTCCAGACTAATGAAATCAATGATTCTGGTCAATTTTAATTTTGATAAGAGTATGGGGAGCTGAAGATGTCAAGTCTGTGTGGTGTTGTAGAGAAGCTCTATGTTTTGTAATAGGGGTAAGAATTGCACTTTGCACCAGAACTGAACTAAATGATCTCTCTCACACACACACACACACACACACACACACACACACACACACACACACACACACACACACACATGTCATGTCTAATTTAATTTATATCTATTTATCTTTTTTTGTCATTAATTTATCTATTTATTTATTTATTGAATTAATTTAATTAATAAACCTGATACCATTTGGCAAAATTCTGTAAAAAGTAAAAAAAAAATAATAAACCCACAAAAATACAAAAACACACACAAACACACAAATGTTAACTAATCTCAAGGTCCTGAAGTGGCCTAGAAAGTCTCCAGATCTCAACCCCATAGAACATCTTTGGTGGGAGTTGAGAATCCGTGTTGCCCAGCGACAGCTCCGAAACATCACTGCTCTAGAGGAGATCTGCATGGAGGAATGGACCAAACTACCAGCAACAGTGTGTAAAAACCTTGTGGTGGAGACTCACAGAAAACATTTGATCTCTGTCATTGCCAACAAACGGAATATAACAAAGTATTGAGATGAACTTTTGTTATTGACCAAATATTTATTTTTACTGTAATTTGCAAATAAATTCTTTAATAATCAGACAGTGTGATTGTCTGGATTATTTTTTCAATTTTGTCTCTCAGAGTTTAAGTGTAACGATGATGAAAACTACAGGCCTCTCTCATCTTTAAGTTTGAGAACCTGCACAATTGGTGGCTGAATAAATACTTTTTTGTCTCTATCTATCTATCTATCTATCTATCTATCTATCTATCTATCTATCTATCTATCTATCTATCTATCTATCTATCTATCTATCTATCTTCCTTCCTTCCTTCCTTCCTTCCTTCCTTCCTTCCTTCAAGTGAGGCTCCAGGCAACGACAGCAAAGTTAAATATTAAAAAGAGGAGAAAAAAAACTTAAAGGAGATAAATGTAAAAATTAGGCATAAGAGAGTTAGAATTATGTACAAGTCTGTGCAGAAGTGTCTGTGTGTATATACAGGTGCATCTCAATAAAGTAGAATTTTATTAAAAAGTTGATTTATTTCAGTAATTCAATACAGAAAGTGAAACTTGTGTATTATATAGATTCATCACACACACTGATGTATTTCAAGTGTTTATTTCTTTTCATTTTGATGATTTTGACTCACAGCTGATAAAAACCCAAAATTCAGTAACAAAAAATGAGAATATTGTGAGAAAGTTGAATATTGGAGACTCGTGATGTCTCACTCTAATCAGATCATTAACTCCAAACACCTGCTCAGGTTTCCTGAGTCTTTAAATGGTGTCTCAGTCTGGTTCAGTCTACACAATCATGGGGAAAGACTGCTGACTCGACATTTCTCCAGAAGATGATCATTAAAAAAATGTGGTAGAGGAAGGCGAAACGAAGCTCATTAATACATTTGTGGAGATTCACAAAGAGTGGACTGCAGCTGGAGTCAGTACTTCAAGAGCCTCCACATACAGATGTCTCCATGGGCTTCAACTGACTCGTTCAATTCAATTCTATTCATGTTTATTTGTATTGAACTTTTAACAATGAACATTGTCTCAGAGCAGCTTTACACAGATAATATGGTGATTAAAAGTGAAGATGTTCTTTATGAGTAACTTTGTCCCTGATGAGCGATCCGTTGGCGACTGAGGTGAAGAAAAAACTCCCCGAGATGGCATAAGGAAGAAACCTTGAGAGGAACCAGACTCAAAAGGGAACCCATCCTCATCTGGGTCCAGTGTAAAGTTTGCACAGTCAGTGGTGGTTAGAGGTGATGGGTTTCCCTTTTGAGTCTGGTTCCTCTCAAGGTTTCTTCCTCATAACATCTAAGGGAGTTTTTCCTTGCCACTGTCACCACGGCTGCTCATCAGGGACAAACACACACCATTCACCTTCACTGTTGTTTTCTGTAAAGCTGCTTTGAGACAATGTCTGTTGTGAAAAGCGCAATAGAAATAAACTTGACTTGACGTCATCTGCTAGTGTTGGTCCACTGTGTTTTATCAGGTCCAAGGTCAGCACAGCCGTCTAGCAGGAAGTTTTAGAGCACCTCATGCTTCCCTCTGCTGACCAGCTTTATGGAGATGGTGATTTCATTTTTCAGAAGTACCAAAAGTTGGTTAAATGACCATTGTGTTGGTGTGCTGACTGGAGCAAACTCACCAGATCTAAACCCCATAAAAAATATTTGGGGTATTATTAAGAGGAAAATGAGAAACAACAGACAAAAAAATGCAAATGAGCTGAAGGCTACTGTCAAAGAAACCTGGGCTTCCACACCACCTCAACAGTGCCACAGACTGATCACCTCCATGCGGCCAGTTGAGGCAGTAATTAAAGCAAAAGGAGCCCCTACCAAGTATTGACTACAGATACAGTAAATAAACATACTTTCCAGAAGGCCAACAATTCACTCAAATTGTTTTTTCGATTGGTCTTATGAAGTTTTCTAATTTTTTGATAGTGTGAATTAGTAGGTTTTTGTTATATGTGAGCCAAACTCATCAAAATTAAAAGAAATAAACACTTGAAATATTTCAGTCTGTGTGTGATGAATCTATATAATATACCAGTTTCACTTTTTGTATGGAATTACTGAAATAAATTAACTTTTAAATGATATTCTAATTTATTGAGATGCACCTGTATATCTTCTTCTTCTTCTTCTTCTTTTGGCTGCTCCCATTAGGGGGCGCCACAGCGGATCATCCGTCTCCATACCCCCCCTGTCCTCTACATCTGCCTCTTTCACACCAACTACCTGCATGTCTTCCCTCACCAAATCCATAAACCTCCTCCTTGGCTTCCTCTTTTCCTCCTTCCTGGTGGCTCCATCCTCAGCATTCTTCTACCAAAATAACTCATGTCCTTCCTCTGCACATGTTCAAAACATCTCAATCTCACCTCCCTCACCTTGTCACCAAAACATCCCACATGGGCTGTCCCTCTAATAAACTCATTTCTAAGGCTGAGATGCTGTATATGATTTGAGTATATGATAACAAGGAGAATGTATATTTTTGGTCTGCAAAAAATACTCAAATATACATAGTGTGCATGAAGGTGCAATAGAACTGAGTGCAATGGTATTTAGAGTCCTGAGAATGAAGAATTCTGCAGTCCCAGTGTGTTAAACAATGCAAATATGTATGAAATGTATAACAGAGTCAGTTGGCAGTTGTGGTTTGCAGTGAGACTGTATTACAGTTTGTTGATGATTCTAAAAACTATTCTTCAGCCTGTTGATTCTGGAGTAAAAACTCTGGTAGCATCTGTGTGATGGCAGTTTCTTGAACAGGCTGTGTGCTGGGTGAAGGGGATCAGCTGGGATATTCTTATCCTTCCCCAGAGACCGTATGTGGGAAATGACCTGCAAGGCTGGGAGTTTATTTCCAATAATGAGTTCTGCTGTTCTTACTTCTCTTTTTGGCCTTGAGATCTAGTAATGTGAAGCTGCGATACCAGACGCTCAGGTATCCAGTTAGGATGCTCTCGATAATGCATCTGTAGTAGTTGGGGGAGGGGGGGACTTCTTGAGACTGCGCAGAAAGTACAGTCACTGATGAGCTGATTTAATGACTGACGTGTTGTGCACAGACCAGGACATCAGCGAGGTGGGCACCAAGAAACTTGATGTTCTTGAATCTTTCTACAATAGTTCTGTTGATGTGTAAACCTGTAACCTTCTAAATTAAACTGTAATTTCTTTGGTTTTGCTGATGTTGAGGCAGGGGTTGCTATCACTGCACCATTGTGATAGCGCTCTCACCTCATCACTGTAGGCTGTCTCATCTCCATCAATTATGAGGCCCAAGGTGTCATCTACAAACTCAAAGATGATGTTGGAACTGTGCTGGGCAACACAGTAGTGTGTGAACAGGGAGTACAGGGGGGGACTTAGGACACAGCCCTGTGGAGCACCAGTTCTCAGATTTAAAGTGGAGGAGTAATTATTCCAAATTCTGACCACTTGGGGTCTGTTCATCAGAAAGTCCGAAATCCAGTTACACAATTGAAAGTGCAGTCCTATTTCTTTCACCTTTTAAAAGAGTTTTGCTGGGACGATGGTGTTGAAGGCAGAGCTGCAATCGATTAACAACGCTGTGTCCTCTGTGAAATAGTTTTTCCTGTATGTGAATTAGAAAGGGTCCATGGTGGCAAGGAGGAACAGATGTCGTTTTTTACAAGATTCTCAAAGCACTTCATGACAGTGGAGGTTAGAGCCACATGGCGGTAGTCATTCAGGCAGTGGATGGTAGACCTTTTAGCGACAGGGACAATGATGGTCTTCGTGAAGCATGTGGGGATAACAGACAGCTTAAGGGAGAGATTGAAGATTGGCACATGCTTTGAGGACAAGAGCATGAATGCCATCTTGACCAGGTGCTATTTTTAGGTTGTCTTTCCTGAATGATCTAAGCAGATCATGCAAGGAAATGGATAGAGCACCGTTGTTACTGTCTGTTGGGAGTTTCACTGCAGGGAAGGTGTTGTTCTCAAACCGAGCAAAGAAGGTGTTCAGCTCATTAGGTAGAGACGCAGAAATCCTTACATCACAGATTTTTCCAACCTTTCTTCTCCTGAAGGCCTGACTTTGACGCCATCCCTTCCTCCATGTGTACAGATAGAATACAGAGCATTCTCACCAGCAACATTATAACGTGGTATAGAAACACTGAGACTACACTTTCTCACTTTGCAAGCTCATGTATTGAATAGTTGTGTGTTTATCACCTCCTCTGCCTGTTTTGCTTTAAGGATTTTTACTTTTAGGACTCTCTCTTTCTTTCTTTCTCTCTCTCTCTCTCTCTCTCTCTCTCTCTCTCTCTCTCTCTCTCTCTCTCTCTCTCTCTCTCTCTCTCTCTATCTCTCTCTCTTTCTCTTTACAGTTTGTTATTACTGGTTCTCACCTGCAGGTGATGGTGAATCTGTGTAAGTGTGGCTTGGAGGTTGAGCGGTATTGAGTTTCACTTGTTCTGTATTTCATCTCCAGTCATTTTCCCCTTTATTTGTATTTTCATCTGTTATTTGTTTGTTTCTATCAACATATCAGAGATCTCATGCTATGATACAAGTGCTTTGTTTTGGTTTGTGTCTCATGTTTTTTTTGGGTTTTTTTTTTAATTCAAATAAAATACAACTTTACAATCACATTCTTTCATTTATTTTATTCTAATGGTGAACCAAAAATCATTGTGATGTATTTAACAGAACAAATGAATCAAAATTTCATTTTTTTTACTGAAACTAAAATTTGCAAATAAACAGTTGTGTATTTCCATATATTCTGAGAGAAATGTGATCAAGCGCTTTATCCAAAGAAACTGAATCCAGTTTACTTAACTTTTCATTTAAGCTCACTAACAAAAGTGATACATTGTGCTGTCCAGTGTAACTCCAGAAGCAGAAGCATTTGGACTGTTAGATTCAGCTGAGAAGATGCTCCACGCTGCTCCAGCTCGTCCTACACCAGCCTCAGCTTTGGCTCAGGTTTTAGGGATGTGTTTTCCAGGTTCAAATTTAAAAAACATTTCCATGTCAGTATAGGGGTTAGGGTTCTTTAGAGTACACCTCTGGTGGTCTGTGAAGATGTCTTGTGCTTCAACAACTGCAACGTAATTAGAAAGCCTCAGAGTAAAAATCAGAATCAAATAAACTCCTTTACATCAGACTGCTGCTGAGTTCTGGATTGTGATTCATCAGAAAATCTTGATTAATTCTCTATAACAGCAGCTCTGACATTAATGCAGCTTTATACCACCAGCTTTATTTCTTACATTTTTTCTTTTTTTTATTGTTTTTGCTTGATATATTTTTGGTCACTTTATTATGATAGAAACAGAAAGTTAAAGCTTCAGGTAAAACCCAGTATTTATTGTGACCATCTTCCTCTTTAAACTAAACACATCTTGAACTTTTTGGGGAGACTGCCATGAAGTTTTCTGAAGTAATCCTCTGGAATTACAGGTTTCTTTCAGCACTTCCCAGATAAATTTTTTAGATTTAGGTCATCTTTTATGTCTTTCTCATTCCAGGTGACCCCAAACTTCCACTCGGATATTCAGGTGTGGATTCTCTGTGGGTCAGTTCATGACTATCAATGTTTGTTCAGCTGTTTTTCTCTGCAGATATAATGCCACAGCAAAAGCAGTGTGTTTGGGATCAAAACACACTCAAATGAGACTTTTTTGTCTCATTTGTATATGTACATATGTACACTATATTCTACCAGCCATATTTGTTTTTTTAACCACCAGGATGGTGTCTTTTTATGTGAAAGCTATTCGGAAAAATATACAAATACACCAACCAAAGTTCAGTGACGTAAACAAAGGAATAAACATCTAAATTTCAACACTATTGTTAGTTTGGAGTAAAAATGCTTTACAGCATGTTGTTCACTGGACCCTCATCTTTTCTAATAAACCAGGATCAGCAGCAGTGGATGTGTTTGTGACTCATTATTACAATCATAGTCTAACTACTGCATTTCTTTATGCATGTTGTTGTGTACTGTTTACACACATTCAACAAATACATTCATTATACGTTTTTTCATTGAAAAACACTGATCTGAAATCGCTGCTTGAGGCTCAGAGCTTTAGAATGAGTCATGTAGAGTCATGGTTACCTTTCTCCATTTTTTATTTATTGTTAAACATTAACACCTGAGAACACTGGGATATCGACCGTAAGAAGAGGATTACTCAGTAAGAAGAGGATTACTCACTTGTTCATAATATTTTCTTTCCAGGGTCTGTCTTTTTTCTGGGTCCTGTTCATTTTTATTCCTCTTTTCTTGGACTCTTAGGGGAGCGTTTGTAGTGCCTTCCACATCAAAATATTTAAGTAAATGGGATGAATAGGTCTCTAGGATAGAAGGAGGGGATCGTCCAAGAAACTCACTCAGCTTTAACCAGAGCATTCGCTGGATGTGAATAAGAAAAAAGACATCTTAATATTTTACTTCAAAAAATGTACGAAATACATGAGATTATTTTTGTTAGTTTTCCATTGTGTGCAAATTACCTGTTTTTCATATTTAATAAATTGTCAGTCATGAAGCCGACTTTTAAAAACTACATTAATTTCTAACTGCACCTACCATGTCCCCATAGTTACAGGGTGTCTGGTCCTTCTCACTCTTACTGACATTTTTCTTCAGGTAATAAAACTGATCTCCAAATAAACTTGTGCGAAGATTCTCCTTTATAAAGTAGAGAAGAAAAAGGTTGGATTTCAAAAATGTTTTAAATATGAAAACCAAAGTGTGGTGTAGCAGGTGTGGGTGTGGTTTAGTGGAGTGTTCGGGAATCAGTTAATGTTACACACCTGAGACCTACCTGTGCTGTTTATATTAACTATCTCTCTCTCTCTCTCTCTCTCTCTCGCTCGTTTTTGTTCCATGAGCTGCAGTAAGATGAAGGCTGCATTTCCTTCATACTGAATTTTGTTACTGTGCAGTAATATGAGGCCAAAAAACTAAAATCGTTTGCTCCTTTTGAATCAGTGAGTTTTTAGTGTGACCTTTAAAACCATGTGAAATAAAAATAACAATAAAGTACACTAACATTCTCTAAATGGTTGAGCAACTGAGCAGAGAAGTGATCAGAAAGATAGATATTTCTATCTTTGTCGAAATAACAAACGTAGGAAGCTTCATCTGGCTTGCAGGAAGCAACTGCATACACTGTAACAAAAAGATAAAGATACATGAGAGTACAAACTAAGAGATTTCAATCAAAAAATCAAAATCACACTGACCGTTACGCTCCTCTGACAGTTTCTCCAACATTGATCCAGAATGACAAGCTTCCACATAAATGACCATCTGCAAACAGTGACCCAGTTGTGCAAAGGATTCAATAACAATCTAAACAATACATGAACTGGGGAAATGGGGTGGGAATAGAATGAGGAGAAATCTGGGTTGGTCAGAACAGCAGGTCTGACAGTAGTGCTGCTGCAAATCACAAATCTACAGTAGCTCACAAAAGAACAACGATTTTTATTCTCAAATCCTCAGAGACTCTTCACCATGAGGTCCATGAAGAACATCAAGTGGTCACAATGAGAGAATCAACTTAAAGCACCACATTGTAACTGCTCTAATACAAGATACACAATTTACATCATTCTGACCAAGCAGACAAGAACATGAACATGATGAATTGAACATGTGGCTTTGAATGTTTACACCACGTACAGCTGTTATCACTGAGGGTGCACTTACTTTAGTTGGCAGTTATTTAGACAATAATGTCTGTATGTTGAGTTTTTTTTTTAGAGCAGCGGTCCCTAACCTTTTTTGCTCCACGGACCGGTTTAATGTCACAATATTTTCATGGACCGGTCTTTAATGTGTGGAGGATAAATACAACAATATAAAACAATACGAGCATAAAAACTGGTATTTTCTAAATCTAATAATAAACGTAAATCACTGTGTTGTTTTTTGTTCATTTTTTCTCTCTGGGGGTTTGAATTTAGCAGTAATGTATTACGGGTTAGCGGCCAGAGCTCCTTTAAGAAGGTAGTGGATGGAGGTAAGTCATGTGACCGGAGCTCCTTTAAGAAGGTAGTGGATGGAGGTAAGTCGTGTGACCGGAGCTCCTTTAAGAAGGTAGTGGATGGAGGTAAGTCGTGTGACCGGAGCTCCTTTAAGAAGGTAGCGGATGGAGGTAAGTCGTGTGACCGGAGCTCCTTTAAGAAGGTAGCGGATGGAGGTAAGACGTGTGACCGGAGCTCCTTTAAGAAGGTAGTGGATGGAGGTAAGTCATGTGAGCGGAGCTCCTTTAAGAAGGTAGTGGATGGAGGTAAGCCATGTGACCGGAGCTCCTTTAAGAAGGTAGTGGATGGAGGTAAGACATGTGACCGGAGCTCCTTTAAGAAGGTAGTGGATGGAGGTAAGTCATGTGAGCGGAGCTCCTTTAAGAAGGTAGTGGATGGAGGTAAGCCATGTGACCGGAGCTCCTTTAAGAAGGTAGCGGATGGAGGTAAGCCATGTGAGCGGAGCTCCTTTAAGAAGGTAGTGGATGGAGGTAAGTCATGTGAGCGGAGCTCCTTTAAGAAGGTAGTGGATGGAGGTAAGTCATGTGAGCGGAGCTCCTTTAAGAAGGTAGTGGATGGAGGTAAGTCATGTGAGCGGAGCTCCTTTAAGAAGGTAGTGGATGGAGGTAAGACATGTGACCGGAGCTCCTTTAAGAAGGTAGTGGATGGAGGTAAGACGTGTGACCGGAGCTCCTTTAAGAAGGTAGTGGATGGAGGTAAGACGTGTGACCGGAGCTCCTTTAAGAAGGTAGTGGATGGAGGTAAGACATGTGACCGGAGCTCCTTTAAGAAGGTAGTGGATGGAGGTAAGACATGTGACCGGAGCTCCTTTAAGAAGGTAGTGGATGGAGGTAAGTCATGTGACCGGAGCTCCTTTAAGAAGGTAGTGGATGGAGGTAAGACGTGTGACCGGAGCTCCTTTAAGAAGGTAGTGGATGGAGGTAAGACGTGTGACCGGAGCTCCTTTAAGAAGGTAGTGGATGAAGGTAAGACATGTGACCGGAGCTCCTTTAAGAAGGTAGTGGATGGAGGTAAGTCATGTGACCGGAGCTCCTTTAAGAAGGTAGTGGATGGAGGTAAGTCATGTGACCGGAGCTCCTTTAAGAAGGTAGTGGATGGAGGTAAGACGTGTGACCGGAGCTCCTTTAAGAAGGTAGTGGATGGAGGTAAGACGTGTGACCGGAGCTCCTTTAAGAAGGTAGTGGATGAAGGTAAGACATGTGACCGGAGCTCCTTTAAGAAGGTAGTGGATGGAGGTAAGTCATGTGACCGGAGCTCCTTTAAGAAGGTAGTGGATGGAGGTAAGTCGTGTGACAGGAGCTCCTTTAAGAAGGTAGTGGATGGAGGTAAGTCATGTGACCGGAGCTCCTTTAAGAAGGTAGTGGATGGAGGTAAGTCATGTGACCGGAGCTCCTTTAAGAAGGTAGTGGATGGAGGTAAGACGTGTGACCGGAGCTCCTTTAAGAAGGTAGTGGATGGAGGTAAGACGTGTGACCGGAGCTCCTTTAAGAAGGTAGTGGATGAAGGTAAGACATGTGACCGGAGCTCCTTTAAGAAGGTAGTGGATGGAGGTAAGTCATGTGACCGGAGCTCCTTTAAGAAGGTAGTGGATGGAGGTAAGTCATGTGACCTGCATCAAGAGTGAGTGATAGACAGATGTGGAGGAAAAAATCTGGAAATTTTCCACAATAAAACATGGTTCAGAATCAGATCAAAAATAAAACAGAAATAATGTAAGTTATGTGTTCTTTCTGTGCGGCCATGGCCCGGGGGTTGGGGACCACTGTTTTAGAGGACAGTAAAGCTGTACTGTATACAACCTGCACATTGACTCCTCTAAAATAAATATATGTTCATTTCTATAGTAGTGACTCTTGAGAAGTTTATTCTAAAATGGTTACTGAAATATGAGGGGTGCACTAACTTTTGTAAGATACTGTATACTAATGCACTTTTCTAATGCATGATTGTCACCACAGTCCACTTAAAAATGATTAGAAAAGGAGCAGTAATAAACACTAATTCATTTGTTGTTACAGAAAACAAAAGCAATGTTCAGTGACATCACCTTCTGTACAACCTATAACAGGGCAGGGGTCAGGGGTCAGGGGTCACAATCTGCTGTATATTTAGACTATAGCACAAGCTGCAAACCTCATCAGCAAAAAAAAAAATGTGAGATTGGATTTCATAATAAAATTCAGATATGATCCACAACAGTTCTAGAACCAATATTACTCTCTACCAAAGTGATGGAGAAGTTAAAGGGTGAAGAAAGCATTGATCTGGCCATGATTCAAAGCATGAAACTGCTCTTCTAAATCAAATAGTTTTTTTTGTAACTTTTATTGTTAATAGAACTCACTTGTAGTTATTAAAAATAGTAAAGTTTTTTTTTAAAAATGTAAAGTCCACCTTTGAAAATCTGCGTTTCCTTTACATTTCCTTCACAGTTTTAATGAGGTCTTCTGCGTGAAGCTGCAACAGAGAAGAAATGATTGTTTCGTCACCTCAGTATTATACAGTTAATGGGACTCAAGAATCTAGCAACCTTCTCACATTTTATTTATCTAGCAGGTGTAGAGCAAATGTAATTGTTTTGACAACTTTACCATTACTTCAGTATACTGCACTGTACACAGAGAGATAAATAACAAAAGGGTAGAAGATGCATCGTACACTTGAATAAGGAAAACAGAACTTCTTATGGTTTCTCATGGCCTGTTATGTAGACGAAGATAGTGTCATTTTCATTACTGAAACAGAACACAAAATTGTCATATGAATTTATGGAAGAATTAGTTCCTGTTCTCACTTTTGTTATAGCAGCTCTAAACACTCATTCCTTCAGCAGCATTTGTTTTATTTTCTATCCCAAAATGTTCTTAGTATGGAGAGACCACCAAAATGTTTCAGGAGAATAAGCTTTTAATAAAGAAATGATAAGATATTAGAAGGAGTGCATTAATTTAAATATTTGACATGCAGCCTCACTCATATCCGAGCTGTTATTATAGAAAATAAATGTTGGACCAATTAGGATTTAGAATTCAGTAGTCAGGTATGGGGGAATAAATAACTGAATAACTTTAAGAACACCTTAGAATAGAATCTGGACTGAAAGGCTCGATGTAGAATTGGGGAATAAATCCAAAGTTTCTACCTTCGTATTACTTTTTTTCCAGCAGTTGAATCTCCACACAGTGCAGCCAGAAAGTTTTTAGCTGATACCTCCTGATAACAGACAATTTCAAAACCATTCATTCCACTTCACAGAAACCCAGCATGTTTATCGTGTATTACAGGTGGAACACTTCACCTCTCCAGTGTAGTCCTTTAGAACTCCAGGGTAAACATTAGGACCATTTGGGACGTTGATTTATATTTCCAGGAAAAGGATTTCTGCAAAAAAATATATAATTAACTGTAATGAAAATTAAAAAATTCTTTTCTCTCTGCCTGCAGAGGTAAAACATGTTTTTTTATGAGATTAAATAGACTGGAATAAAAATGGACTGAAAATGTTGTTCAAAGTCAAGTCATGCAACAAGTCTTATTCCCACAGTCTCTCTTTACTCGAAACTAGCAGAACTGGTCAGGAAAGCATGAACATGAGACACACAACTATTGGAAGAGGAAAGAGGGCTGATATTTCTATGTTGGGTTAAAAGCAGAACTCTATTTTAGTGTTTATTAGAGCACCAGCCACCACTGGTTCCATGTTCTGATTTGACAGCCATGAGGAAATGGATGTGATTGCCCACCGCATCCATTTTAAAAGAAGAAAACCCAGAAGCAACCGAGTGTCTGTTTACGTTTGAGTTACTCTCCAATCAAATTTCAACTGTCAGATCATGTGTTGCTCAGGAGGTCCTCTAGCAGGCATACAATAATGTCTGTTTTTTTCTCCTTTAATTGGATGGTCAGAGTGCTCACTAATTAAATCTCACAAACTATCTATAACAAATCTAGAATATTATGGTTTTATTGTGGTGTCATAATGATGGTGGATTGATTCAAGCAGGACACCACTGAAGGCCTTGGTGTAAAATGCATGGCCTGATACTGGTACTTTTCATGTATGACATTCTGTTGTATCAGCTGAATACACCAGAATTACATTTTACAGTTATTGTGAAACAGCGCCTCACAGTGGTGAAGAGAAATATATTATATAACATATTTATGTTTAAAAAAACATTGTTTTATTGTGTTCAATAAATGTTTATTCTGTTCGGCCAGTGACCTTAAGTGTGCTTTGAGTTTTGGCCCCTGTGCAGTTGAGTTTGACCCTGACATAGACAAACATTGCATATACAGTACATAGGGGCAGGTAAATGGGATGTTTGGCACTGCAGTATTAAAAGTATGTCATGTTAAACTTAATTCTCACATAATACTCACTTCTTATTATAAGCGATATCATCATACATCATCACTACAATCTGCTCATCTGGAATCCTATTCCTGTGTACTATCTGGTAGGCGTGACACACATTGGCCTGTAAATAGTATTGATATATTTATAATTAAAAGCCTGCATGCACTATAAAATACTTTTTACTAATATAAAACAATTAGTATTAATAAAATGATGTTAATATGATGTATCAGTCATTCATCAGAAGTGGAAAAATTCACATTTTAAATCAACAAATTTTTAAATAAAAAAAATTACATTAATTCTTTATATTGCTTCTTTGTCCAAAAACAATCAAATATCAAATACCAAATATCAATATTTTTATAGCTACAAAACAGAATTTCACTTTCATTGTATTACTCATCAGGATGTTTGTGGAAATTTTTTAAAACTCTGCTTCCTGCTTTTTAATTTTCTGGTGAAAGCATTAATTACACCAGACCTGAAACTAGAAGTCCTTCAACATACTTCTGGGTTTGTTGTTGCTGCTGTTAGTTCATTTTTTTTTCTGGCTACTAGGGATGTTCTGTTTTCAATAATATCAGCTCTGGGATTAAAGACTAAACCAGAGTGAAAGTGAAAGCATGCACACACAAATTCCCCTAACTTACCTTTCTGAACCTCCTACTTTTGATTAAATTCCCCTTTTATTTCCGTGTTCTGTAATGAGATTCTCACATCGACAAAAACAAAGTAAACATGAGTGAGAACAGACACATTCCTGATCACCTTCATCTTTTCTCTGCTTGTGTTCTAGATGGTGGATCTTCAGCCTGGATACATTCATTAGGTAGCAACATCTAAAATTATTTTACATGAATATATTAATATAATGTGTGATTCAGTTTCCAGCGTGACACTAAAACAGGTAGTAATAATCACTAGTTTACTGAAGAACATGTCGGAGCCCAAACTTCTTTACTTGAGTAAAAAAGTGCAGTCAGAACTTCAACTTTTACCAGAATCTTTTAAAACATCAGGATCTGGACTTCTACTTTTGCCATCTCCAGCTGGGGTGGATGAGAGGTGTGAAGATATTGTTCTCAAACCTGCAGTAGAAGATGTTGAGGTCGTTACCCTTAACATGCTAGAATGTTAAAACACTAGATGATTGGCATAATTTATATATGGCAATAAAACATCTCCATAAACTAACAGATCACAACAGTGATAGTCTGTAATTAATAAACCAAATTTGCAGCCAACCAGAGATAAAGCAGTGAATCTCATTCATGAAGTTTGGATTTTATTTTATACTGTAAACCTTGTTAGTGAGCTCAACCCCATCAACCGCAATGATGATTTTGTAAATCTTGAAAGTGTAGTTACATTTTATAGACATGTTTATTCATATTTTCATTACTTAGTCCATACTTTAACAGAGGATTTAGAGATAAAAATGACAGAAATATACTAAACAGTACAAATTAAGGTGTAATGTTGACTTTCATCTTATTTCCATAAACTTCCTTCAGAAAATGTTTTTTCTTTATTATTTATATATTTCTAACTTTCACCTGTTTGATTTTTTCCATTCATATGGGTTCACAACCTCTTCTGTGTCTAAGTGAAACAATCTTTTACTCTCATAAAGTCATCCAAGTTCAAATCCTGCCTCTGGATGTTTTGTGAGGTTGCCATCCATCAAATCAGAAATGTGCAGACTTTGTTGTCAGCTGTCTTTGGTTTAAAATGAATTTCTTTGTGAAAGATTGTAAAATGGGCAGGTTTATGAGGTGGAATCAAAAGTTTCAAGACTCACTCTGTTTACAAGACAGTACTTTATTTATCTACGGTTCCACAACATCACTTTCAAAATAGTCCTCTTGCACAGCAAATCAGTGCTCCCAGGGCTCTTCTGGGACATGTTCTAGAAGTTCGGTGCTCCATGTGACTGTGCATGCAGCCTTGTGCTGCCATCTGGTGGTGTGCTACAAAACTAGTTTCAAACTTTTTGATACCACCTTGAGGGTAAAGCAGAACAGTAGAATAGGAGTTAAACGCTGTTAAATAAATGATCCTGAAAACCTTTGATGGCATTTTTCTTCAGCTTTTTCTCATAGTCTGTGAATCTTCACATAATACGTGATAGTAACAAATTCATCAACATTTGTATTTTCACTGCTTGTTTTTTCTTTTGGTTGTTTTTTATACACAACCTGTCCAGTGTATTACTTTTTTTTTTTTTTTTTTTATAAAAAGATTATAAAAATCAGAACCTTAAATATATATGTGTATGTATGTATGTAGAAGCAGACAAATACAACTGTCCTGTAACACAGAGTATTTAAGGGCTCATAGTTCATCAGTTTATTATGAAGTATACACTTTTATCGTAAAAGTGTTTGAGTCTTCATCTTTAACCTCATATAAGCATTTAGAGGTCTGCATGAACTTCAAATTAAAGCCCAAACCCAACTTAGACCTAAAATGTTTCAAAGCCAAGGCCATGAAGCAGACAAGAGATCTAAACTGACTCCCCTCATAAAAAAGATTACCACCATGATATAATGATCATGTCTAGAATCAATATTCCACTACACTCTAGATAATGTAGCTCCTCTTAAAAAAGATCTAATAATTTGCACCATGGTATATTGACTACATGCACACCTTAAAACAGGCTACTCGGATATTAAAACATACATTTATAATATTTTAAACAGGATGGAAGTAGAGCCTCCTAAATTTACAGAAGAGCTCTTAGTGCTGCTGGATCAACAGTGTGAGGATTCAGTGAGTTCCTGTTTCTGTCCTTTGTTTTTTCTTTCCTTGTGATTCCCTATGTTTTCCACCAGATGTCGCCATTGTGTCCCTGTGTCTCTCATTAGTTTCTATTGTTCCACCTGGGTCTCATCATCCCTGTGTGTCTTTAAGTTTCCCTCTGTGTCAGTTCTATGCTTTATTCATTGTTTTTAAGTTTGTTTTTTGCTTTGGTCTGCTTTTTTCTCCAGAAGACTTTTTTCTTTTCCAACCTTTCTCTATAGTTGGGTTCACACGCCTCCTTGTGGCAGACTGTTGGAGCTC
This sequence comes from Silurus aristotelis, assembly GCF_946808225.1. Lineage (NCBI taxonomy): Eukaryota > Metazoa > Chordata > Actinopteri > Siluriformes > Siluridae > Silurus > Silurus aristotelis. The sequence goes on along the minus strand of NC_139585.1, from coordinate 1,396,094 downwards.
CTGCCTCTCAGGCAATCGGTCCTGATTTGCACCTCATCCATGACAAACATTTCTTTCTATCCTCATAGAGGATAACAAGCATAATCCTATGTTTTTATTTAACACTTTGGCAAAATTAACTCAGAATAGAAGCACCACACTAACATTAATATCATACATTTTTCAATAATTTTATACAATTTCAATTTCAATAGTCATTTTTTGTAATAATCTATAAGATCCTAAAAAATGTAGAAGCACAGCAGTAATGCTCGTACCTACCTATAAATAGCATTAAAAAGTGTTAATCAGTAGTTAATTTATAAAACCCCGATTCTAAAAAAGTTGAGCTGCTGTTTAAATTATAAATAAAAACACTAATCATTTCAAATGTCATCGCCAATTATTTTATTCACAATAGAACAAATAAAACTCATTTTTAATTTGTCTGCAACACGTCTCAGAGTTGGGAAAGGGCCTTGTTAACCCCTGTGTAACATCTTCTCTACTTTTAACAACAGTTTGAATATGTTTGGTAACTGAGGAGACGAGTTTCTGGATGTTTCTGGTAGGAACGTTGTCAAAGTTGTGTCTGATTCTAGCTGCTCAAGAGTCCTGGGTCTTCTTTGTCATATTTTTTGTTCCATGATGCACGGCGTATATTCAAAATGTCTGGACTGCAGGCAGGTCAATTCATCACCCAGATTTAGCTCAATTATACAAGACCTTCCCTAAAAAAAGACATGATCCACATAGAAGCATATGTTGCTCTAAAACCTCTACAAACTCCCACACTATCACAGATACAGACTTTTAAACTAAAAGCTGATAACAAACCAGATGGATCTTTAATCAGAAGACACGCCGCTCATGGATTCCAAAAATGTTTTCAAATTTTAATTAGTCTGACCACAGCTTCGGCCCGGAGAGGATGGTGGAGTTTCGGGATCATGTTCACGCATACCTTCTTCTTTGCATGATGGAGATTTAACCTGCATTTGTGGATGACATGCAAACTGTGATAATGATTTCTGGAGGTGATGATGCGCCCATGCAGTGATTTCCTTTACGGAATCATGACCGTTTTAAATGCTGTGACACAGTGAGGGATTTCAACTGATACTCAGAATCTTTTGATCATATTATGTTCTGCACCTGATGAGATATTTAAAGTTTTTGCATTTTGATGTTGAGGATGATAAGAACATTCCAAAGTGTAGATGCAGTGTTCTGTGGATTGGTGAAGCTCTGACTATTTTTACTTTAAAGACTCTGACACTCAAACATACACTATTTATACCCAAACATCTTACTGATCTGCTGATTATCTGCTGATTTTACCTATCACCTCATTATTTCAAAATGTTTCTCCAACTGTTTTGTTTCATAGTAACATTTACTTCTACAGGCTTTTGTTGCCCCGTCCCAACTTTTCTAAAATGTGATGCAGTGATGAAGTTATGCAAAATTTTAAATTTAAAAGCAAAAGTACGAGTGAACATCATGTTTCTCTCCTTGTTCAGGTCAGGTTAGAGGAGAGGTCATACCCCTGCTGAAGGAGATGATGTGATGGATAGTGATAGATGGATCTGGGGTTTTTGTCACCTGACTGTTGTGGTCATCTTAAGTTATTTTATTGTTTATAGATAAATAAAAATATAAATGAGGGAGGGTTTAACTTGTTTTGTTTTGGTGGCATTAGTTTATACACTGCTCGTTTAAGGTCCCTGAGAAACTGCATCCCCGGAGTCAGAGTGAGGATCTGCTGAACAGGTTATAATACACAACTGAATTAGGAATGTTTGAGGATCCTCCTGGAGGAACAGGAAAATATGTATCTGTAGATCTACACTGACCTTCTCAGAATGCTGCCACCACACAATGAAAAATCCAAAAAGAATGAATGAAACATCAAAGAATTTTTCACTGAAACTACAGTTATAATATTTACCACATAAATATAAAAAGTTGACAGAAATAAAAACATTATTTCTTGTAAACTCTCTAAAGTCTTTATTTCAGAATGTGATTCTACAGTAGATATTAAATAACAACCACACAAGTGTAGGAATAATTATTTTTTTATTGATCAAATATAGATATTTGTATAAAATATATAAAAAAATAAATAAATACATAAATTAATTCATTCATTCATTAATAAAAAAAAAAATAAATACATAAATAAATAAATATAAATAAATAAATAAATAAATAAATAAATAAATAAATAAATAAATAAATAAATAAATAATACATTTAACCCCAGATAATATTTACTCGTTGTAACTTGCTCCTAAACATCATTAAATCTGTGTTCTAGAAGATATAATTCTGGGATGCATCTATGGATAGTTAGAAAAAGGGAGTGAGAGAGTGAGTAAAAGAGAAAGAGAGAGAGGGAGAGAGGAAGAGTGAGAGAGAGAGAGAGAGAGAGAGAGAGAGAGAGAGAGAGAGAGAGAGAGAGAGAGAGAGAGAGAATGTGAGTGAGAGAGAGAGAGAGAGAGAGAGAGGGAGAGAGAGAGAGAGAATGTGAGTGAGAGAGAGAGAGAGAGAGAGAGAGAGAGAGAGAGAGAGAGAGAGAGAGAGAGAGAGAGAGAGAGAATGTGAGTGAGAGAGAGAGAGAGAGAGAGAGAGAGAGAGAGAGAGAGAGATAGTGAGAGAGAGAGAAAGAGAGAGAGAGAGAGAGAGAGAGAGAGAGAGAGAGAGAGAGAGAGGAAGAGTGAGAGAGAGAGAGAGAGAGAGAGAGAGAGGAAGAGTGAGAGAGAGAGAGAGAGAGAGAGAAAAAGAGAGGGAGAGAGAGAGAGAGAGAGAGAGAGAGAGAGAGAGAGAGAGAGAGAGAGGGAGAGGGGAAGAGAGAGAGAGAGTGAGGGGAGGAGAGAGACGGAGAGAGAGAGAGAGAGAGAGAGAGAGAGAGAGAGAGAGAGAGAGAGAGAGATAGTGAGAGAGAGAGAGTGAGAGAGAGAGAGAGAGAGAGAGAGAGAGAGAGAGAGAGAGAGAGAGAGAGAATATATATATACTTATTGTAATCATGGTAATAGTTCAGGCAGTAAAACTGATAGATTTGAGAAAATCAGCATTTTAAAAGATTGATATTTATCGTGTATCTGTTAAATCTTTCTATTTAATATGTGAAATATAAAATCAATAAGAAATTAACAGCATCATCTTTAACAAACTACCACATAAAGAAAAAGGTCATTAAGAGGAAGTACCGCCTCTTCATCCCAGTTGAAGATTGTTGTTCTAAAACGCTCAGCTACGACTTTGATCTCGTACAGTCGAGTCGCTTCACATTTCTCACTCAGAGCTCGTGAACCTCCATCAGCAGTGCAGCGCTGAGCGATCTTCTGCATGGCCTTCTCCATTATCTTCTGCTTCTACCAAAGTCAACACAGTAATTATTCTCCTGTACTGTCTAATAGGTGCAAATAAATAAACACACATCTCAGGTGCAGGAGCTCCAGACTGTAAGCCGGGGGTCTGGATATCCTTTTGTTTTAAAAATTGTAGAGTGAAGGTGCAGGTGTGTGTGTGTGTGTGGTGAAGGTGCAGGTGTGTGTGTGTGTGTGTGTGTCTGTGTGTGTGTGTGTGTGTGTGTGTGTGTGTGTGTGTGTGTGTGTGTGTGTGTGTGTGTGTGTGTGTGTGTGTGTGTGGTGAAGGTGTGTGTGTGTGTGTGTGTGTGTGTGTGTGTGTGTGTGTGTGTGTGTGTGTGTGTGTGTGTGTGGTGAACGTGCAGGTGTGTGTGTGTGTGTGTGTGGTGAAGGTGCAGGTGTGTGTGTGTGTGTGTGTGTGTGTGTGTGTGTGTGTGTGTGTGTGTGTGTGTGTGTGTGGTGAAGGTGCAGGTGTGTGTGTGTGTGTGTGTGTGTGTGTGTGTGGTGAAGGTGCAGGTGTGTGTGTGTGTGTGTGTGTGTGTGTGTGTGTGTGTGTGTGTGTGTGTGTGTGTGTGTGGTGAAGGTGTGTGTGTGTGTGTGTGTGTGTGTGTGTGTGTGTGTGTGTGTGTGTGTGGTGAAGGTGTGTGTGTGTGTGTGTGTGTGTGTGTGGTAAAGGTGTGTAGTTTAAAGTAAACTGAATTTGAAATGATTAAAACACATGTAACAGGTGAGGATTTTGTGTGTGAGGATTTTGTGTGTGAGGATTTGTGTGTGAGGATTTTGTGTGAGGATTTTGTGTGTGAGGATTTGTGTGTGAGGATTTGTGTATGAGGATTTGGTGTGTGAGGATTTTGTGTGAGGATTTTGTGTGTGAGGATTTGTGTGTGAGGATTTGTGTGTGAGGATTTTGTGTGTGAGGATTTGTGTGTGAGGATTTGTGTGTGAGGATTTGTGTGTGAGGATTTTGTGTGAGGATTTTGTGTGTGAGGATTTGTGTGTGAGGATTTGTGTGTGAGGATTTGGTGTGTGAGGATTTGGTGTGTGAGGATTTTGTGTGTGAGGATTTGTGTGTGAGGATTTTGTGCACTTACTCTCTTAAGCTCGTTCTGTTTCCTCTGGAGATCCGCTCTCCTCCTGACGTTCTGTTCATTTCTAATCCTGTTTTGTTGGATTAAAAGTGGAACATTTGCGCTTTCTACAGCATCGTTCACTTCAAAGTTGCGTGACTGGGATTTGTATTTCCTCCTAACGCGTTCAGAGGAACATCCCAGAAGTTCACTCAGGGGGAGGTGGAGAATCGCCTATAAAATATTTTGTAAATAAATAATAAAATGACAGTTTAATACCATTTACAGTGAATAACAAGACTTTTTTAATGTTTAATACGCTTTTAAATACAACAACCACAGGAATTGCGGAGGGACAAGATGATTCCATTTTGAGTCTGGTTCCTCTCCTGGTTCCTTCCTACATTTACTTTTATATTTACTGGATATTGTTTATCTCATTCATACAACAGCAGTGGAGGGTTAAGGGCCTCGCTCAAGGGCCCAGCAGTAGCAGCTTAGTGGTGGTGGGATCTGAACTCATGAACACTTATTTTAAGAAGAAGGAGGATCACAGGGTGACGTATAAGAGTGGAGGAAGGTGCACACAGGATTACTATGTTCTATGTAGGAGATGTTCCAACCTGAAGGACATTGGAGACTGTAAGGTGTTGTCGGGGGACAGTGTAGCTAGACACCATCAGATGGTGGTCTGTAGGATGGTTTTGGAGGTGAAGAAGAAGAGGAGGAGAGTGAGGACTGAAAGAAGAATAAGATGGTGGAAACTGAAGGAGGAAGAGTGTAGTGTGAGGTTCAGGGAAGAGGTCAGACAGGAGCTTGGTTGTGGTAAAGAGGTGCTGGATGATTGGGGAACTACTGCAGAAGTGATGAGAGAGACAGATAGAAAAGTACTTGGTGTGACATCAGGAAATAGAAAGCAAGACAAGGAGACGTTGCGGTGGAATAAGGAAGTGCAGGAGACCAGAAGGAGAAAGAGGTTGGAGAAACAGAAGTGGGATAGACAGAGTGATTAAAAAAAAAGTAGGCAGGAGTACAAGGAGATGCAGCAGCATGTAAAGAGGGATGTGGTGAAAGCTAAAGAAAAATCATATGAGGAGCTGTAGGAGAAGTTGGAGACTAAAGAAGGAGAAAAGGATTTATACCGATTGGCCAGGCAGAGGGAATGAGCTGGGAAGGATGTGCTGCAAGTTAGAGCAATAAAGGATGGAGAGGGAAATGTGTTGACTAGCGAGGAGAGTGTGTTAAGAAGGTGGAGGGAGTATTTTGAGCAGCTTATGAATGAGGAAAATCAGAGAGAGAGAAGGTTGGATGGTGTGGAGTTGGTAAAGCAGGATGTAGATAGGATAAGTAAGGAGAAAGTGAGAGCAGCGATTAAGAGGATGAAGAGTGAAAAGTCGGTTGGTTGCTTTGAGAATGTTGATGGAGAAGTATAGAGAAGGTCAGAAGGAGTTGCATTGTGTGTTTGTGGATTTAGAGAAAGCGTACGACAGGGTGGAGAGAGGAGTTGTGGTATTGTATGAGGAAGTCTGGTGTATCAGAGAAGTATGTGAGGGTGGTGCAGGACATGTATGAGGACAGTGTGACAGCAGTGAAGTGTGCAGTAGGAACGACAGACTGGTTCAGGGTGAGGGTTGGATTACATCAAGGATCGGCCCTGAGCCCTTTCCTGTTTGCAGTGGTGATGGACAGGTTGACGGACGAGGTCAGACAGGAGTCTCCCTGGACTATGTTGTTTGTGGATGATATTGTGATTTGTGGTGAGAGTAGGGAGCAGGTGGAGAAGAGCCTGGAGAGGTGGAGGTATGCGCTGGAGAGAAGGGGAATGAAAGTCAGTAGGAGTAAGACAGAGTACATGTGTGTGAATGAGAGGGAGCGCAGTGGAGGGGTGCGGTTGCAGGGAGAAGAGGTGGAGAATGTGGAGGAGTTCAGGTACCTGGGGTCAACAGTGTAAAGTAATGGAGCGTGTGTTAGAGAAGTGAAGATAAGAGTGCAGGCAGGGTGGAGTGGGTGGAGAAGAGTGATAGCAGGAGTGATTTGTGATAGAAGAGTATCTGTGAGAGTGAAAGGGAAAGTTTATAGGACTGTGGTGAGACCTGAGATGTTGTATGGATTAGAGACAGTGGCATTGAATAGAAGACAGGAAGAGCTGGAGGTAGCAGAGCTGAAGATGTTGAGATGTTTGTTGGGAGTGCCTAGGATAGACAAGATCAGAAATGAGTTTTTTAGAGGGACAGCGCATGTAGGACGTTTTGGTGACAAGGTGAGGGAGGTGAGATTGAGATGGTTTGGACATGTGCAGAGGAGGGACATGGGGTATATCAGTAGGAGAATGCTGAGGATGGAGACACCAGGTAGGAGGAAAAGAGGAAGACCAAGGAGGAGGTTTATGGATGTGGTGAGGGAAGACATGCAGGTAGTATAGGCAGATGTAGAGGACAGGGTGGTATGGAGACGGATGATCCGCTGTGGCGCCCCCTAATGGGAGCAGCCGAAAATAATAATAATAAGAAGATTCCATTCTCTTTTATACATACCGCATTTCCATGACAACAGGGTGTCTGACTCACTCCCCATTTTGTCACGTTTTCTTGGACTTTCCTTTTCATGTAATTAAACTGGTTCTCAAAAGTGCTCATCATTAGATTTTTCTATCAAAGAAAGGAGTAAAAGATTAGAATAACGTCTAAAATGAGGCGTCTTTTGAGTATATGTAGAATATCTCACAATAGTAAGTGCACCCCTCACATTTCAGTACAACCATTTTAGTGTCTTCTCAACTAACAACTCTATAGAAATGAAAGAGATCTATTTTCAAGACGTAAATGTGCAGTTTGTAGCAGTACAGATTTACTGTCCTTTAAAAATAACAACATACAGACATTATTATTTAAATATCTGCCAACTACAATGAAACCACCCTCAGTAATAACATCTGTACATGATGTAAACATGCAAAGCCACATGTTCTATTCATCATGTTCATGTGTTCGTCTGCTACACAAGATACATTTGTGTATCTTGTATTAGAGCAGTTCAAATTTGGTGTTTTGAGTCGATTCACTCATACTGACCACTGGATGTTCTACATGGACCTCATGGTAAAGACTGAGGCTGGGGCTGCATGAGTGCTGCTGGTACTGTGGAGCTGCGGTTCATTGAGGGGAAACATGGATTCCAATATGTACTGTAAGTTTCTAAAGCAGAACATGATGCTCTTCCTCCAGAAACTGAGCTGGATGGCAGATTTTCAAAATAATAACAACCCCAAACAGAAGGAAGGTGAAGGTGATTCAGTGCCCAAATATGTCTCCAGACCTGAACCTTACTGAGCAGCTGTGGGCCTCAAGCGGAAGGTGGAGAAGCTCAATGTGTGTAACATCAAGCAGCTCTGTGATGTCATTATGGAGGAGTGGAAGAGGATCCCAGCAACAACTCTGGTGAATTCCACACCCAGGAGGATTAAAGCAGTGCTGGATGACGATGTGTTTACACACAATATTTACACTTTGGACACAGTTTTGACATGTTCACTGGGGGGGGTTCTAACCGCTGTTTAATGTCGGCAGCTCAACCAGCATCGATCCTGCATGACACGCTTCCATGTAAATCACCATCTGCACACACAAAAAAAGGAAAACTAATTAGTGAGATTTTATATTCCGAATTTGCAAACAGAGACCCACAAAAACAAGCACCAGTAACACCAGCAGCTGGGACTCATGAATCATTCTAAAACTATTCAGGTGAAACCAGTAGAATTTATTTTGATCAACATGAACACAAACTACTGATACTGTAGGAAAAAGCAGACACTTGTACACAATCCAATAAATGAATGTACAAAAACATTCGCAATCTGATCAAAGCTACGAGAGTGTATGTACCGCTGAAAATTGGCCTTTCCTGGACATCTCTTTCACTGTGTCGATGAGTTCATGAGCATAAAGCTGCAACAGACAATACAATCAACAGTAACGTTTTATTATTATTATTATTATTATTATTATTATTAACCAAAAATAAAGTGCACTAACTGTAGATTTGGGAAAATGAAAGACTCCGTGGCCTCCATGGTCTGATAAGTAGATGAAGATCGAATCATTTGCACGACTGAAACAGAACGTAAACAGATAATAAACGTCAGTGTGCTGCAATATTTCGGAAACGTAATCATCCAGATTTATATTAGTGTGTGTTTTATTTACATTTTACTATCGTATTTGTACGTGTTTCTCATCCTTTAATTGTGGATTCAAATATGTGAATTCAGCTGTTGGGCCCCTAAACAAGACCCTAAACTCTCAACTGGCTGTTTTTATAGATGATATTAAGTGTAAGTCACTGTATAAGGGCCCGTGCCATATACTGTAAATGTAAATGAATAATAGATGATTGATACCGTCTGAGGACTTTTTTCCCTCCACTTTTCCTTATAGCTTGTGAATCTCCGTGTAGAACAGCCAAGAAGTTTGCAGCAGATACATGCTAGAAATACATTCAACAACAATGACATTATTTCTTTTTGTTATATACATTTATATATAACATGTGCATGTTGGACTCCGGCAGGGCTGCCCTTTGTCACCGGTTCTGTTCATAATTTTTATGGACAGAATTTCTAGGCGCAGCCAGGGGTCGGAGGGTGTCCGGTTTGGTGACGACACGATTTCGTCTTTGCTCTTTGCAGATGATGTTGTCGTGTTGGCTTCATCAGACCAGGACCTTCAGCATGCACTGGGACGGTTTGCAGCCGAGTGTGAAGCGGCTGGGATGAGAATCAGCACCTCCAAATCCGAGGCCATGGTCCTCAGTCGGAAAAGGGTGGCTTGCCCACTTCAGGTTGGTGGGGAGTTCCTGCCGCAAGTGGAGGAGTTTAAGTATCTTGGGGTTTTGTTCACGAGTGAGGGAAGGGTGGAACGGGAGATTGACAGACGGATCGGTGCAGCTTCTGCAGTAATGCGGTCGATGTACCGGTCTGTCGTGGTGAAGAAGGAGCTGAGCCGCAAGGCGAAACTTTCGATTTACCGGTCAATCTACGTTCCTACTCTCACCTATGGTCATGAGCTCTGGGTCATGACCGAAAGGACAAGATCCCGGATACAGGCGGCCGAAATGTGCTTCCTCCGCAGGGTGGCTGGGCGATCCCTTAGAGAAAGGGTGAGAAGCTTAGTCATTTGGGAGGAGCTCAGAGTAGATCCGCTGCTCCTCCACATCGAGAGGGGTCAGCTGAGGTGGCTCGGGCATCTGTTCCGGATGCCTCCTGGACGCCTTCCTGGGAAGGTGTTCCGGGCGCGTCCCACTGGGAGGAGACCCCGGGGAAGACCTAGGACACGCTGGAGAGACTATGTCTCCCGGCTGGCCTGGGAACGCCTTGGTGTCCCCCCGGAAGAGCTGGAAGAAGTGTCTAGGGAGAGGGAAGTCTGGGCATCTTTGCTTAGACTGCTGCCCCCGCGACCCGGCATCGGATAAGCGGGAGAAGATGGATGGATGGATGGACATTTATATATTACATATTTTTTATTTTACAACAAACTGCATTACCTCTCCAGTGTAGTCTTTTGGAACACCACTGTAAACATCTGGACCTTTTGGTACATTGATGATGTTGCCAGGGAACGGATTCCTGAAAAAACATATAACACACTCTCCTCACTAGTCAACACATCTTCATCTTCATCCTTTATTGCTTTAACTTGCAGCACATCCTTCCCAGCTCGGTTCCTCTGCCTGGACAATCGCTACAAATCCTTTTCTCCTTCCTCAGTGTCCAACTTCTCCTACAGCTCCTCATATTCCTTTTCCTTGGCTTTCACCACATCCCTCTTCACCTGCTGCTGCATCTCCTTGGACTCCTGCCTACTTTTCTCATCACTCTGTCGATCCCAATTCTGTTTCTCCAACTTCTTTTTTCTTATGCTTTTACCATCTTGTTCTTCTTTCATTCTTCACTCTCCTCCTCTTCTTCTTCACCTCCAAAACCATCCTACAGACCACCATCCGATGCTGTCTAGCTACACTGTCTCCCGCCAACACTTTACAGTCTCCAATCTCCTTCAGGTTGCATCTCCTGCATAGCACATAGTCCACCTGTGTGCACCTTCCTCCACTCTTATACGTCACCCTGTGATCCTCCTTCTTCTTAAAATACGTGTTCACCACTGCCATTTCCATCCTTTTAGCAAAATCTACCTCCATCTGCCCTTCCACATTCCTCTCCTTAAAACCATACCTACCCATCACCTCCTCATCACCTCTGTTCCCTTCACCTACATGCCCATTAAAGTCTGTGAAATTCATCTGTGAAACTTTAACTTACTCATGGTTATAAGCGATGTCATCATACATTATCACCACAATCTGTTCATCCGGAATGCCATTCTGGTGTAGGACTTGGTAAGCGTGACACACATCAGCCTGTAAGAGAACCGATGGAATTAGTCTTCAGACTGCACAGACTGAATCACGTGTCTCTGAACTCATGAACTATTAATAACCTTCTAGTAAATATATGGATTTAAAACATTTCAATGCGTCTGTACGGAACCCCGACCCACCAACAGTAAAATCTAAATACTGGATTTAATATTCCCACCTGGTGTCTTTAGAACCTGCTGCCAGGAGAAACCACTGTTTTCTGTTGCTGGCCATGTCATCGACAATGTTCTACAGTTAGAAAAATATTCTCTCAATATGTTCTGAACTATAAACCATACAGAAATCTGATACAAGGCAGGATATGCAAAACACATATAATGAATACATTTATGTTTGAATTTCACAGATATAGAAATATATATCAGATACTTGTACATAAATGCCACATATATTTCAAAATATTACAAAAATACCCATTTTCATATATGTAAGATATATTGGTTTTATTTATATATATTACACACACACACACACACTCTCTCTACACAGGATACATCTGTGGGTTTTATATATTATATATATATATCTTCTTCTTCTTTCGGCTGCTCCCATTAGGGGTCGCCACAGCGGATCATCCGTCTCCATACCACCCTGTCCTTTACATCTGCCTCTTTCACACCAACTACCTGCATGTCTTTCCTCACCACATCCATGAACCTCCTCCTTGGCCTTCCTCTTTTCCTCCTACCTGGTGGCTCCATCTTCAGCATTTTTCTACCAATATAATTCATGTCCCTCCTCTGCACATGTCCAAACCATCTCAATCTCGCCTCCCTCACCTTGTCACCAAAACATCCTACATGCACTATCCCTCAAATAAACTCATTTCTAATCTTGTCCATCCTCGTCACTCCCAACGAAAACCTCAACATCTTCAGCTCTGCCACCTCCAGCTCCATCTCCTGTCTTTTACTCAATGCCACTGTCTCTAATCCATACAACATTACAGGTCTCACCACAGTCCTATAAACTTTCCCTTTCATTCTTGCAGATACTCTTCTATCACAAATCACTCCTGTCACTCTTCTCCACCCACTCCACCCTGCCTGCACTCTTTTCTTTACTTCTCTAACACACTCTCCATTACTTTGCACTGTTGACCCCAGGTACCTGAACTCCTCCACCTTCTCCACCTCTTCTCCCTGCAACCGCATCACTCCACTGCCCTCCCTCTCATTCACACACATGTACTCTGTCTTACTCCTACTGACTTTCATTCCCCTTTTCTCCAGCGCATATCTCCACCTCTCCAGGATCTTCTCAACCTGCTCTCTACTCTCACCACAAATCACAATAATCATCTGCAAACATCATAGTCCAGGGAGACTCCTGTCTGACCTCGTCCGTCAACCTGTCCATCACCACTGCAAACAGGAAAGGGCTCAGGGCCGATCCTTGATGCAGTCCAACCTTCACCTTGAACCAGTCTGTCGTTTCTACTGCACACTTCACTGCCGTCACACTGTCCTCATACATGTCCTGCACCACCCTCACATACTTCTCTGACACACCTGACTTCCTCATACAATACCACAACTCCTCTATCCACCCTGTCGTATGCTTTCTCTAAATCCACAAATACACAATGCAGCTCCTTCTGTCCTTCTCTATACTTCTCCATCAACATCCTCAAAGCAAATAAGGCATCTGTGGTGCTCTTCCTCGGCATGAAACCATACTGTTGCTCACAGATGGTCACCTCTTCTCTCAGCCTGGCTTCCACTACTCTTTCCCATAACTTCATGGTCTGACTGATCAACTTAATTCCCCTGTAGTTACTGCAGGTCTGCACATCTCCCTTATGTTTAAAGATCAGTACCAGCACACTCCTTCTCCATTCCTCAGGCATCCTCTCCCCTTCCAGAATCCTGTTAAACAATCTGGTTAAAAACTCCACTGCCATCTCTCCTAAACATCTCCACGCTTCTACCAGTATGTCATCTGCTCCAACCGACTTTCCATTCTTCATCCTCTTAATCGCTGCTCTCACTTCCTCCTTACTAATCCTATCTACATCCTGCTTCACCAACTCCACATCCTCCAACCTTTTCTCTCTCTGATTTTCCTCATTCATCAGCTTCTCAAAATACTCCCTCCATCTTCTCAACACACTCTCCTCACTAGTCAACACATTTCCCTCTCCATCCTTTACTGATCTAACTTGCAGTACATCCTTCCCAGCTCGGTTCCTCTGCCTGGCCAATCGGTATAAATCCTTTTCTCCTTCCTTAGTGTCCAACCTCTTATACAGCTTCTCATATGCCTTTTCCTTGGCTTTCGCCACATCCCTCTTTACCTGCTGCCGCATCTCCTTGTACTCCTGCCTACTTTTCTCATCACTCTGTCGATCCCACTTCTGTTTTGCCAACCTCTTTCCCCTAATGCTCTCCTGCACTTCCTCATTCCACCACTACGTCTCCTTGTCTTGCTTTCTATTTCCAGATGTCACACCAAGTACTTTTCTAGCTGCCTCCCTCATCACTCCTGCAGTAGTTGCCCAATCATCCAGCACCTCTTCACCAGCACCGAGCCCCTGTCTGACCTCTTCCCTGAACCTCACACTACACTCTTCCTCCTTAAGTTTTCCACCATCTTATTCTTCTTTCAATCCTTACTTTTCTCCTCTTCTTCTTCGCCTCCAAAACCATCCTACAGACCACCATCTGATGCTGTCTAGCTACACTGTCCCCCGCCAACACCTTACAGTCTCCAATCTCCTTCAGGTTGCATCTCCTACACAGAACATAATCCACCTGTGTGCACCTTCCTCCACTCTTATACGTCACCCTATGATCCTCCTTCTTCTTAAAATACGTGTTCACCACTGCCATTTCCATCCTTTTAGCAAAATCTACCACCATCTGCCCTTCCACATTCCTCTCCTTAAAACCATACCTACCATCACCTCCTCATCACCTCTGTTCCCTTCACCTACATGCCCATTAAAGTCTGCCCCAATCACCAATCGTTCTTTCCTAGGTACACCATCTACCACTTCATCTAATTCACTCCAGAATCTTTCCTTCTCCTCCATCTCACAGCCAACTTGTGGAGCATAAACACTGATGACATTTATCATCATCCCTTCAACTTCCACCTTCACGATCATCACCCTATCAGAAACTCTCTTCACCTCCACTACACTCTTACTGTACTCTTCCTTCAGAATCCCCCTACACCATTTCTCTTTCCATCCACACCATGATAAAACAGTTTAAACCCACCTCCAATGTTCCTGGCCTTACTCCCTTTCCACTTGGTCTCCTGAACACACAGCATATCTACCTTTCTCCTCTCCATCATATCAGCTACCTCTCTCCCTTTACCAGTACCTCTCTCCCTTTACCAGTCATGTGATCCTCATATTTGATTTGGCACATGTTTTACGCTGGATGCCCTTCCTAACACAACCCTCCCCATTTACCCGGGCTTGGGACCGGCACTAAGAGTGCACTGGCTTGTGCCCCCCTAATGGCTGGGTTATATACAGTGGGGAAAATAAGTATTTGAACACCCTGCTATTTTGCAAGTTCTCCCACTTAGAAATCATGAAGGGGTCTGAAATTGTCATCGTAGGTGCATGTCCACTGTGAGAGACATAATCTAAAAAAAAAAATTCAGAAATCACAATGTATGATTTTTTAACTATTTATTTGTATGATACAGCTGCAAATAAGTATTTGAACACCTGAGAAAGTCAATGTTAATATTTGGTACAGTAGCCTTTGTTTGCAATTACAGAGGTCAAACGTTTCCTGTAGTTTTTCACCAGGTTTGCACACACTGCAGGAGGGATTTTGGCCCACTCCTCCACACAGATCTTCTCTAGATCAGTCAAGTTTCTGGCCTGTCGCTGAGAAACACGGAGTTTGAGCACCCTCCAAAGATTCTCTATTGGGTTTAGGTCTGGAGACTGGCTAGGCCATGCCAGAACCTTGATATGCTTCTTACAGAGCCACTCCTTGGTTATCCTGGCTGTGTGCTTCGGGTCATTGTCATGTTGGAAGACCCAGCCTTGACCCATCTTCAATGCTCTAACTGAGGGAAGGAGGTTGTTCCCCAAAATCTCGCAATACATGGCCCCGGTCATCCTCTCCTTAATACAGTGCAGTCGCCCTGTCCCATGTGCAGAAAAACACCCCCAAAGCATGATGCTACCACCCCAATGCTTCACAGTAGGGATGGTGTTCTTGGGATGGTACTCATCATTCTTCTTCCTCCAAACACGTTTAGTGGAATTATGACCCTAAAGTTCTATTTTGGTCTCATCTGACCACATGACTTTCTCCCATGACTCCTCTGGATCATCCAAATGGTCACTGGCAAACTTAAGACGTGCCTGGACATGTGCTGGTTTAAGCAGGGGAACCTTCCGTGCCATGCATGATTTCAAACCATGACGTCTTAGGGTATTACCAACAGTAACCTTGGAAACGGTGGTCCTAGCACTTTTCAGGTCATTGACCAGCTCCTCCCGTGTAGTTCTGGGCTGATTTCTCACCTTCCTTAGGATCATTGAGACCCCACGAGGTGAGATCTTGCATTGAGCCCCAGTCCGAGGGAGACTGACAGTCATGTTTAGCTTCTTCCATTTTCTAATGATTGCTCCAACTGTGGACCTTTTTTCACCAAGCTGCTTGGCAATTTCCCCGTAGCCCTTTCCAGCCTTGTGGAGGTGTATAATTTTATCTCTAGTGTCTTTGGACAGCTCCTTGGTCTTGGCCATGTTAGTAGTTGGATTCTTACTGATTGTATGTGGTGGACAGGTGTCTTTATGCAGCTAACGACCTCAAACAGGTGCATCTAATTTAGGATAATAAATGTAGTGGAGGTGGACATTTAAACAGGTCTTTGAGGGTCAGAATTCTAGCTGATAGACAGGTGTTCAAATACTTATTTGCAGCTGTATCATACAAATAAATAGTTTCAAAATCATATATTGTGATTTCTGGATTTTTTTTTTTTAGATTATGTCTCTCACAGTGGACATGCACCTACGATGACAATTTCAGACCCCTCCATGATTTCTAAGTGGGAGAACTTGCAAAATAGGAGGGTGTTCAAATACTTATTTTCCTCACTGTATATATATATATATATATATATATATATATATATATATATATATATATATATATATATATATATATATATACACAATATATATATATATATATATATATATATATATACACAAATATATCTTACATATAATTTTAAATATAATTTACACATAAATACACAAACAAATTCTACATTAACATCTGTAAAAATATTTTCACATAGTAACTAATTCTGTATCTCAACATCAGGAAACTGCTGTAACTAAAACTGTAACTATAACAGCTTTTTTTTTTTTTTTTACAATTCTACATAATCAGTTTTAAATATAAACATACAACTAAATTAAATAAAACTTTTTGCTTCTAGTTTATTTATTCACATCTTTCTGTTCTTATGACAGTAATCCATTTCTTTATCTTTTCTTATAAAGTAGTTCATACCTCTTTCTCCGAGTAAATCTGTTATACCAAAACAGACATCGAGGCGCTTTTTATTCTCTGTAAAATGTTCTTTCGTTTAGTAATATGACGTCAATTTCTCCAAAAGAATTTCCATTTCTACATTTTGGAATTTCCGCTGAAAGAGGAAAAACTGTGTATTTGACAGCATAGGGGTTGGTTGATAATCTACTGGATTTGTCTCATTTCCGCTGGGTCTGAAGTGTGCATTTTTCTTCTTTACTGAATACATTTGCTTTTCTTGTCTGCTTTTTTGCCCTATAATAAAGAAGTATGATGTAGGCCTATCAGTGTCTTTTAGTGACTCCTTATAAGCGCTCCTTTGACTTTTTTCCTTTAGGAGTGTATGATGTTTTTACTCAGAATTCCTTTATAACTTCCTGATCTTCCACCACTGATTCATAGATTCAAATCTGTTCTTCACTTTTATCCATCCTTTCCAAAAGTGTTTAAAGTATTCACATAAAGATTTTTCCTGTGAATGTTTGTTATTTAAATGGCAGTAGTAACTTTTGTGTGTTCCTGGTGTAAGTGTGCATTGTGATAAGTTTATGGTCTGAAAATGGTGTAGGGAAAATGTAGGCATGTGTGATCCTGTTCCTTATAGTACTTGTGGTATGTACATTAAAACCTGTCTAAACATGCTGCAGAAACCCTGAATGTGTGGAATTTCCTCAAAGTGCACTGATGTGTTCATGGGTTGTTTTCCATTCAGGTCTAATTTAAAGTCTGTTGTGCAGTTCAAATCTCCCCCAAGATAATAAAATGCTAATACTGGTGTTTTCTAGGGCATTTTTTAACTTAAAGAAAAGTGTTCTGATGGAGGGACCACCTCGAAGTGGGTGAATTCAGCTCTCACTATAGGCAGTCTACCTGGTTCTACCTCATCACTGACCATCACACTCACATCACTGAAATCACACTCACATCACTAAAATCACACTCACATCACTGACCATCACACTCACATCACTAAAATCACACTCACATCACTGAAATCACACTCACATCACTAAAATCACACTCACATCACTGACCATCACACTCACATCACTAAAATCACACTCACATCACTGAAATCACACTCACATCACTAAAATCACACTCACATCACTGACCATCACACTCACATCACTAAAATCACACTCACATCACTAAAATCACACTCACATCACTGACCATCACACTCACATCACTAAAATCACACTCACATCACTAAAATCACACTCACATCACTAAAATCACACTCACATCACTGACCATCACACTCACATCACTAAAATCACACTCACATCACTAAAATCACACTCACATCACTGACCATCACACTCACATCACTAAAATCACACTCACATCACTAAAATCACACTCACATCACTGACCATCACACTCACATCACTGACCATCACACTCACATCACTAAAATCACACTCACATCACTGAAATCACACTCACATCACTGACCATCACACTCACATCACTAAAATC
Source organism: Silurus aristotelis (assembly GCF_946808225.1). Classification (NCBI taxonomy): domain Eukaryota; kingdom Metazoa; phylum Chordata; class Actinopteri; order Siluriformes; family Siluridae; genus Silurus; species Silurus aristotelis. Next base: position 1,378,229 of record NC_139585.1, on the reverse strand, counting down.
ACACTCACATCACTAAAATCACACTCACATCACTGACCATCACACTCACATCACTAAAATCACACTCACATCACTAAAATCACACTCACATCACTGACCATCACACTCACATCACTGACCATCACACTCACATCACTAAAATCACACTCACATCACTGACCATCACACTCACATCACTAAAATCACACTCACATCACTAAAATCACATTCACATCACTAAAATTACACTCACATCACTGACCATCACACTCACATCACTAAAATCACACTCACATCACTGACCATCACACTCACATCACTAAAATCACACTCACATCACTAAAATCACACTCACATCACTGACCATCACACTCACCTCACTAAAAATGCCTCCAAATGCTGGAGTTCTACTTTTTTTACATTCACTATTTCATTTAAGTTAGTTGATGCTTAAAACCATAAAATGGATCTAATCTCACCAGGGAGAGCGTGTTGTCTATGAAGTGGGTCCATGTGTACCGTCTCTGTTTCTTATTAAAATCTCTCCATATGTCACAGAGATCGTGGGCCTCCACCAACTCCCACAGTCGCTTACAGGAAGCTACATGAGGCTCTGCATGATTTCTGTCTATATTTTCTGATGTACAATTAAAATCTCCTACAAAACTAAAAACTCTGCAGTGCTGCAGTTTAAAATAACATACATTTTGTGTAAAAACTTCATTCTCTCCACTGCACTGGTGGAAGCGTCCACACCGATAAACACTAAAACCTCATTCTCATAAAAAAAACATTCACTTTTAAAAGCCTCCCATTTAAAATGTCTTCAGCAGTGAAAGAAACAGGAATAAAATTGTGAGTAAAAAGCAGGGCAGCACCACCACTGGCTTAAAATCACCAACCCGTCCCACTCCTTCACCCAGTCAGCAGTGTTACTGACATCACGTGGGTCTCCTGCAGCATAACAACATCTATGTGTTTTAGCTTAATGAGATCATAAAGCTTTTAATTTTTTTTCTGTGTTTCCTTTTTCTCCACTTACAGTATATTAAAACTTGCAACTCGTTCATTAAAAAGAAGTTTAAATAGAACAAACAAACAAATCATAAAAAACAAAGTAAAACACACCTCACACTTTATTGTTTTCTTTGCTAAAATACTTTTTTCTGCCACTTGGTGGTTCTTAAAAACTCTTTAATGTCTTCAGCAGTATAAACAACATTTAACGGTTCCTCCTTGCTTGGCTTTGATGGCCAGGTTTACGTTAAGATCCACCCACCTTGATCACTGTAGTTTGTGGGTCTTCTGACTGTGATTAACAGGTTTATACGGTGGTGTGAAAAAGTGTTGGCTTGTTTCTTATTTTTTTCTCATCAAACTAATTTGAGATAATACACGTGAACACAACATGCGGTTTTCAAATGAAGGTTTTTCTTATTGAGGGAAAAAAAAATCCAAAACTACATGGCCCTGTGTGAAAAAGTGTTTGCCCCGTAAACCTAATAACTGCTTGGGCCGCCCTCAGCAGCAACAACTGCAATCAAGCGTTCGTGAAAACTTGCACTGAGTCTGTTACAGCGCTGGGAGGAATTCTGCTCCACTCATCTATGCAGAATTTGGGGGGTTTTCAGCTAGTTTTCTAGCTTTTTGTTTTTTTTTTTTCTTTGTTTTTCCCATTTTTCCCAAAAGGTTTCACCTGATTTTTCCCCAAATCCCTCATTAGCTCCCTTTGTTTTGTAGGGGAAAATATACACTTCATATAATGAACTATTACTTGTTTGTATTAGACACACACTATTGCAGTATGAACATGACGTAGGCACATGACACACAACCATATTGGAAATTCCATTTTTTCTGTAAATGGGAATAATGCATAGTGTGCATAGTGCATTCCCACCCACACTGATGCAGGACGCAGCACTACAATGGATAGAATCAAGGTGACAAATGTCAGTTTGGGTAGAAACATCAGAAACTTAAGGGATGTGAACAAGACAGTATGAAGGCCACATTCTTGGGTCAGGAGCAGAAGTAGACGATTCCACAGTATCCAGAAGCAGCAAAAACTTAGTAGCCAAATGAGAAAGTTGAAACTGATGAAACAATGATGATTGATGAACTGTAACTCAGGACTCCTCATACCAGCACATGGACACTTCACACCGGCTCACTTTAATCTGCACCTCGTCAATATCTGTCATACACATCCATCCCTTTCTGTGAAGTGTGTGTGTGTGTGTGTGTGTGTGTGTGTGTGTGTGTGTGTATATATATATATATATATATATATATATATATATATTACTTTTTTTTTATGTGTATATATACTGTGTATATTTATATTATATATATATATATATATATATATATATATATATATATATATATATATATATATATATATATATATATATAATTTTTACTTATACTTATTCTTTTAATATAATTATAATTTATAATTTAACTTGCACCCAAAGCACTGATTGTAAATGAGATGATCACAGATAATAATCTCGATGCACTCTGTCTCACTGAGACCTGGATTAAACCAGGTGATTATATGGGTCTAAACGAGTCGACACCATCAGGATATGTTTATAAGCATGAGCCCCGTCAGACTGGTCGTGGGGGGGGTGTAGGAACCATTTATAGTGCTTCTCTTAATGTTAGTCAGAGATTAGGATTCAGCTTTAAATCATTTGAAGTGCTCGTTCTTAAAATTGCACTTTCAGAGATGCATAGAAAACTCGCTCTGGTCACCGTGTACAGACCCCCAGGACCCTACGCTGATTTTCTTCATGAGTTTGCTTGTTTTCTCTCAGACCTCTTGATCAGTTTTGATAAAGTGCTGCTTGTAGGAGATTTTAATATTCATGTAGATGATGAAAACGATGCCCTAGGATTATCATTTGTTGATTTACTAAACTCTTTTGGAGTTAAACAAAACGTCACCAGACCAACCCACCGTTTTAACCACACACTAGACTTAATAATATCCCACGGAGCAGACGTCACTGATATAGATATTTTACCCCAGAGTGATGACATCACAGACCATTATCTCCTACTGTACACACTACCGGTAGAGCAGATTAACCGTGTTTCACCACGGTATCGACTTGGTAGGACTATTATTCCAACCACTAAGGACAGATTCATAAATAACCTGCCTGATTTATCTCAGTTTCACATTAAACCCATAAATGCTGATCATCTTGATGAGATGGCGAACAACATAGACCTTATCCTCACTAGCACTTTAGACACTGTTGCCCCCATCCGGTTAAAAAAGGTTCGAGAACAAGCACCTGCACCTTGGTATAATAGTCATACGCATGCCCTCAAGAGAACAACACGTAATCTGGAGAGAAAATGGAGGAAAACTAAATTGGAGGTATTTAGAATTGCGTATAAAGACAGTATGCTTAGCTACAGACAGGCGCTAAAAGCTGCTAGAGCTGAACACCTGAGCAAACTCATAGAAAATAACAAAAACAATCCCAGGTTCCTTTTCAGTACAGTCGCTAAATTAACAACAAATCAGGGATCTGAAAAATGTGTTCCATCACAGTTTAGTAGTGAAGACTTTATGAATTTCTTCACTGAAAAAATAGATAACATTAGAAAAACAATTGTGGCAGTTCAACCTCTGACAGCATCTCCCGACACAATCGTACTTACAACCCCACAACTACACTGTTTTACATGTATAGGACAGGAAGAGCTGTATGATGCTATTATGAAAGCTAAATCAACAACATGTCAGTTAGATCCAATTCCCACTAAACTACTGAAGGAAGTGTTATATACAGCTGGTGAGCCTCTTCTCAATATTATTAACTCCTCACTATCGTTAGGTCACGTCCCTAAATTTCCTCAAGTTAGCAGTTATTAAGCCCCTCATTAAAAAACCTAATCTGAATCCAAGCACGCTATCGAATTACAGACCAATTTCAAATCTCCCATTTATGTCTAAGATTTTAGAAAAGATTGTCGCTGCCCAGTTATGTAACCACTTGCAGGAGAACAATATCTTTGAAGAGTTTCAGTCAGGTTTTAGGCCCCATCATAGCACAGAAACTGCTCTAGTTAAAATCACTAATGACCTGTTTTTAGCTTCAGACCAAGGCTACATCTCCCTATTAGTTTTACTTGATCTTAGTGCTGCGTTCGACACTATAGATCATGATCTTCTCCTCGATCGCTTACAGAATTACATCGGTATTCAGGGACAGGCATTAAGCTGGTTTAAATCCTACCTGTCCAATCGTTACCATTTCGTAGATTTAAATGGAGAGCTATCCAGGATAATGCTAGTAAATTATGGCGTGCCACAAGGGTCAGTTCTGGGACCCCTGCTTTTTACAATATACATGCTTCCATTAGGAAATATTATTAGAAGGCATGGAATTAGCTTCCATTGTTATGCTGATGATACCCAGCTATATATTTCATCCAAACCAGGCGATACAGCTCAATTAGCTCGCATAACTGAGTGTGTTGAAGAAATAAGAGATTGGATGACCCATAACTTTCTGCTATTAAATTCTGATAAAACTGAGATTTTGCTCATCGGCCCAAAAAATAGTACACAGAAGCTCCAGCATCTCAGCCTGCATTTAGATGGTTGTTCTGTAACTACTAGTTCAACGGTAAAAGACCTGGGAGTTATTTTAGACAGCAACTTATCTTTCAAAAATCACATCAATCAAGTTACAAAAACAGCCTTCTTTCACCTTAGAAATATTTCTAAGCTAAGAAATATGTTATCTATATCTGATGCAGAGAAGCTCGTCCATGCGTTTATGACCTCTAGAATAGACTACTGTAATGCATTACTAGGTGGATGTCCTGCATCATTAATAAACAAGCTTCAGTTAGTTCAGAATGCCACAGCAAGAGTTCTTACTAGGTCAAGAAAATACGATCATATAACCCCAATCTTATCGTCCCTACATTGGCTTCCTATTAAGTTTCGAATAGACTACAAACTACTGCTACTCACTTATAAAGCACTAAATGGTTTGGCTCCCATCTATCTATCCAGTCTTTTAACACGCTACAATCCGTCACGCTCCCTGAGATCTCAAAACTCTGGGCTTCTAGTAGTTCCTAGAATAGCAAAGTCCACTAAAGGCGGTAGATCATTCTTACATTTAGCTCCTAAACTCTGGAATAGTCTTCCTGACAGTGTTCGGGGTTCAGATACACTCTCCCAGTTTAAGTGCAGATTAAAAACATATCTTTTTAGCAAAGCCTACACATAACACACATCACACACATCACATCATAACCTTGTGCTCCAGAACATCTGATCACATGCACATTATCAACTTGTGCTGTTAATATCATGAACAGCAGCTACGCTAATTCCTCTCCACTGCTTCTCTTTCTCTCCCCATCCCGAGGCTTCCTGAGGTTTGGCCAGCTCCAGTCACGTCCCACCTCGTGAAGATTATGGACCTATGGATGATCATGGAGAAGTAGATGCCGAGTGTTTAAAGGCCCTGGCATGGAGAAGCTGATGCTGGATTTATGATGATCACAAATTGTTCTGTATTGTTGAAAGATTTATGACCAAACTTTTGATGTCACCCATATGAGGATGGGTTCCCCTTTGAGTCTGGTTCCTCTCAAGGTTTCTTCCTCATATCATCTAAGGGAGTTTTTCCTTGCCACTGTTGCCACGGCTTGCTCATCAGGGACAAACGCACACCATTCACCTTCACTGTTGTTTTCTGTAAAGCTGCTTTGAGACAATGTCTGTTGTGAAAAGCGCTATACAAATAAACTTGACTTGACTTGACTTGACTTAATTTTATATTTGTTTATTTTTTTACTCCTTTTTATGTTCACATGTTGGACAGTCATAAAAAGCATTTCACTACATGTCGTATTCTGTACAAATGTGTTCAGCATGTGACAAATAAAGTTTGAGGTTTTAAACACTGGTCAAGTCACAAAGCCAAAATGAAGCAAAACATGGAAGTAGAATGAAGTGCCCTCGTTTTGTTTTTGGTCCAACTCTCAATCGACTGGCGTTAATGTTATCAGAATGACTAGACGAACTTCTAAGTGATGTGTTACAGAAGGGAATTTGGGGAAGTTGCTGAAGGTAATGCTAAACAAGGATGCTAAATGTGTATAAAACAAGGAATAATTGCTCTCTACCGCTCAGGTTTCAGCTATCTCCACACTAATAGGGTTTTCTCTCTGTTTTGTCCTTCCATTCACACTGAGATAAATGTGTGTAGACTGATGAGAAAGTCTTAGCAATAATAAGTAGTTTTACTCTATTTTTCCAGTTTCTTTAATTTCCTAAAGACCTGATCATATTCATGCGTCACACAGCTCCTCAGTCTTCAGTCTCAAAAAAGTATGAGGTGGTATCAAAAAGATTATAGACTTGTTTTGTAACCCCCCAACAGATGGCAGCACAAGACTGCACACACAGTCACAAGGAGCACCAAAATGCATAAGTCATTGTGCCAAAAGACATGTGCACATCTGGAGCTGTGCAACTGCTTCTATTCTGACCACTTGCGCACCCTGTCACCGAGCTCGTGGAACAGCATGATCTCACTTCCGCACCCACTCTACTCGCCAGATTTGGCTCCTGCAGACTTCACCCTCTTCCCGAATATGAAAAAACAGCTCAAAGGCCACCGCACCATTGTGGAGATCCGGCATGATATCACAGAATGGAATAGCCTTTATTTGTCACATATACATTACAGCACAGTGAAATGTTGTTCTTCGCATATCCCAGCTTTCTTAGAAGCTGGGGTCGGCCATGATACGGCGCCCCTGGAGCACAGGGAGGGTTAAGGGCCTTGCTCAAGGGCCCAAGAGTGGCAGCTTGGCAATACCGGGGCTTGAACCCCCGACCTTCCGATCAGTAATCCAGTGCCTTAACCACTGGAGCCACCACTCCCCCACTGGAGCCACCACTCCACAGAAGGTGCTTGACTCGAAAAGAAGACTTCCAGGACACGTTCCAGAAGAACACTGGGGCGCTGTATTACTGCACAAGGGAAATTAGAAGGTGATGTTGTGGAAAATAGATAAATAAGATAAATAAAGTACATTCTTGTAAACAGTGTGAGTCTCCAAACTTGTGGATGTCACCTCGTATTTCAATCAAAAAGAACAGACTTCTCTTATCTTCTCGATTACTCATCTAAACACCAGCTGATTTCCTTACAGCTATTCATTAGATTTGTTTTATCGCAAATGGAGATTTATCTCATTCCATATGCCCATATTTACACACATTCATTCATTCATTCATTTTCTCCCGCTTATCCGTAATTCGGGTCACGGGGGCAGCAGTCTAAGCAGACCCCCGCCTTCGACTGCTGCCCAATCCTCACAGCACCGTCCCTTACGGTCCCTCCTGCAGGTGGTGAGCCCACGGGAAGTCGGCCCCACGTCACTCTGACATCACGGACCTTGATATTTCCCTCGTAAGGGACCCCCCCGGAGCATAGAGGGTTAAGGGCCTTGCTATTTACACACATTAAATTCTGAAATCTAGTCCTGTGGTGACGTTTAAATTAAAATGAATTTTAATTAATTTCAGAGACTCATGCAAACAGTATTAGAGCAATCTTTTATTTATTTTGATAAATAAAAATTATATGTACATTTCCAGTATTAAACCCAAACATGTGGATTAACATCTGAAAGGATTCCTCTGTAATATGTGAATGAGGTGTGTGTAGTGAAATTGCTGTGTGCATCACATGATTGATTTATTGATTAAGTTCAGGAGATAAAAGTGCATTTTGATGAAATTCACCCAAAAATCTGAAAATCATTCAGTAAAATTTGTCAAACTGTGATGCTATGTATTGCGTGTGTGTGTGTGTGTGTGTGTGTGTGTGTGTGTGTGTGTGTGTGTGTGTGTGTGTGTGTGCGTTTGTTCATGCAGAAATGAGTAGCTCCATCAGCGTTCCTACAGAGTGCATCCTGTAGAAGACGGTGAGCGGCTGGCCGAGATTCACCAACACAAACCACACCGAGAAGCCGAAGAACTGCTTCCCCATTCCACTCTCAAACTCCGGATGGGCCCCGAACGCTGGGATCACCCACAGCTACACACACACACACACACACACAGCTGTCTATCACATGGTTGAATTTTCTCTCATTTAATAAATAAAAAATTTATTTATATTATTATTTTAATTTCAATTTAGTTAAAAAAAATCGTAAGTTACATAAAACATTTATGCAGAAATGAATGAATATAACTCATTTTTAATATTTGAAATATTTTTTATATGTATGAGAAGGACACTGAGGAAGGAGAAAAGGATTTGTAGCAAAAAGGGGAATTAAGTTGATCAGTCACACCATGAAGTTATGGGAAAGAGTAGTGGAAGCCAGGCTGAGAGAAGAGGTGACCATCTGTGAGCAACAGTATGGTTTCATGCTGAGGAAGAGCACCACAGATGCCTTATTTGCTTTGAGAAGTATAGAGAAGGTCAGAAGGAGCTGCATTGTGTGTTTGTGGATTTAGAGAAAGCGTACGACAGGGTGGAGAGAGGAGTTGTGGTATTGTATGAGGAAGTCTGGTGTGTCAGAGAAGTATGTGAGAGTGGTGCAGGACATGTATGAGGACAGTGTGACAGCAGTGAAGTGTGCAGTAGGAACGACAGACTGGTTCAAGGTGGAGGTTGGACTGCATCAAGGATCGGCTCTGAGCCCTTTCTTGTTTGCAGTGGTGATGGACAGGTTTAAGGACGAGGTCAGACAGGAGTCTCCCTGGACTATAATGTTTGTGGATGATATTGTGATTTGTGGTGAGAGTAGTGAGCAGGTGAAGAAGATCCTGGAGAGGTGGAGGTATGTGCTGGAGAGAAGGGGAATGAAAGTCAGTAGGAGTAAGACAGAGTACATGTGTGTGAATGAGAGGGGGGCAGTGGAGGGGTGCGGTTACAGGGAGAAGAGGTGGAGAAGGTGGAGGAGTTCAGGTACCTGGGGTCAACAGTGCAAAGTAATGGAGAGTGTGTTAGAAAAGTGAAGAAAAGAGTGCAGGCAGGGTGGAGTGGGTGGAGAAGAGTGATAGCAGGAGTGATTTGTGATAGAAGAGTATCTGTGAGAGTGAAAGGGAAAGTTTATAGGACTGTGGTGAGACCTGAGATGTTGTATGGATTAGAGACAGTGGCATTGAGTAAAAGACAGGAGGTGGAGCTGGAGGTAGCAGAGCTGAAGATGTTGAGATGTTCGTTGGGAGTGACGACGATGGACAGGATTAGAAATGAGTTTATTAGAGGGACAGCGCATGTAGGACGTTTTGGAGACAAGGTGAGGGAGGTGAGATTGAGATGGTTTGGACATGTGCAGAGGAGGGACATGGGGTATATCAGTAGAAGAATGCTGAGGATGGAGACACCAGGAAGGAGGAAAAAAGGAAGACCTAGGAGGAGGTAGTTGGTGTGAAAGAGACAGATTTAGAGGACAGGGGGGTGTGGAGACAGATGATCCGCTGTGGTGCCCCCTAATGGGAGCAGCCGAAAAAAAAGAAATATTTTTTAATACAAAAATTGTAATATATAAATAAATATTTTATAAATCAAATAGAAAATCTGTTGTACTTCTTTATAATATAAGATTCAAATTTATTATAATTGACATAAAATACATGTAATAAAAGCAGCAGCTTGTCTTTTTTCTCTCTCACCATAATATTAGTGAGGATGAGGAAAGCACAGATCTCCTGGATCATCTTTTTACTCCAGCTGGGAGCATCATGTTTCTGGTATATGTTTGAATCTTCTCCATCTCTCCTCACCATCTGCTTCACACAGACATGTTCACACTCACTCTATTAACACCACCATATCACTGCCATTGGTATCATTTATTTCTTTTGTTTTCTCATTGTCTGGATGTCTGTCTGTCTGTCTATCTATCTGTCTGTCTGTCTGTCTGTCTGTCTGTCTGTCTGTCTGTGTTTCTTCCTTTTTTCTGATAAAATATTCTTGTAAATGTTCCTGAATTTCAGGTTTGTAGTAAAGATGTTCCTCTCTGTAGTGAAACAGTTAAGTAAGTGAAATGAAGAAGGTGTGAACTCATGTCTTCCTGTGCCAATGTAAATGTGAGTGAAGGTGAAACTGACCTTACAGACGACCTCGGGTTCGGCGCTCTCTCCGTCCAGCTCCTTCTTGACTGAGTACGTGTGTGAGTGTGTATGAGTGTGTGTGTGAGAGTGCAGGCCCTGGATGATGAAGATGTTCTGCAGAATGAGCTCCAGCAGGCTGAGCAGTGAGTAGAACAGGTGTAAATTTCCCAGAATGCCCCCGGTACCGCGAGCCAACGCAGCCACCAGCGAGAAGTATGAGAGCGAGAGCTGGCCGAGACCTGCACCCAGGAGCAGCAATATGTCCAGGCTGCGAGTCGGGTTTTTATCAATGCCTTCTTCACCGTTATCTTTGCCATGACTTTTATGTCGGATATGACCTCTTCTCTCTTTCCAGCGGTACATCAGTGTTCCCGCTAGCGAGCACAGAATCATGGTGGGCATCACACACATGTGGAACATGTAAAACATCCGGAAGGCGTCCAGGCGCAGCTCCTTTTGTCCTTCCCATACCTGGTACAGCAGGAAGACCACAACACCTGAGATCAGCACCAGCAAGCCAAAGATCAGCCCAAACAGGATTCCACCACTTCGTACGATCCGCAATGTGATCTTCTGGGCGTGGCCGGAGTCATCGAACACATGACGCCCTACGTTCTTCCACATGACGTAAAGCATGCAGCTAGCCAGCAGGCTGAACTCCATGTTGAAGGGGTACAGGACCTGGTAACCTTTACGCAGAGCCACACACACCGGCTGGCTTCTGCACACACACTCAGTCGCTTTCTCACTGTCTTCTTCTGAAACACCTTTAAATAACAACCGTATAAAACTTCAATAAATAAAGTTCCATAAAAAATGTTTAAATGACATCTCTCTATAATATTTACACCAGACAGGTTCCTGGTTCTTATGAAATTAGTTCTCACTCTCCAGTGTTCTCTAGTGTTTAAAGACTATAATCACATTCTTGATGTAACCCAAATGAGGATGAGGTTCTGAGGATGAGGTTTTGAGTCTGGTTCCTTTCAAGGTTTTCTTCCTCATAACATCTAAGGGAGTTGTTCCTTGCCACAGGCTGCTCATCAGGGATAAATGCAGATCATTCACTTTAACTCTTAAATTCTGTAAAGCTGCTTTGAGACAATGTCTGTTGTGAAAAGCGCAATAGAAATAAACTTGACTGAATTTACTATCACCCTTGTAGCTGAATGAATCTCCACAAAATCTAGTGGAACGTCTTTCCAGAAGAGTGGCGTTTATTATCACAGCAAATTGGGATACCTATAGTGTATACATATATGTGTGTGTGTGTGTGTGTGTGTGTGTGTGTGTGTGTGTGTGTGTGTGTGTGTGTGTAGCCTGAGTTTGTGTAAAATCTAAAGCTGTGGACAAATAAAAATGGCGAGACAATATCAAGAGATGACAGTAGAGGGCACTACAAGCTCATGAAAGACAAACTCTAAATGGCGCGAGTCACCTGATTCATAGCTCTGTCCCCAAAATAATTCTAACATTGTCTTGTGTTGTAAAATGCAGAAATGTGTGCAGTAAGCTGTAAGTGCATTGTCATGTTAACACGCGTAAAACCAATCTGTCCTGAAGATACTGGAAAACAGTTGCAGTTTTACCTCTGGCACTGTAGAGTCTTTTGATAAATAAATGTCACCTTTAACAAACATTATAGAAACGTATCGCAGAAAGAGCTGCTGCTATGGAAATGATAGCATAAGAGAAAGTGTGTGAATATAAACCTGCACTACCATCAGAGCTGCTGTTCTACAGAATTCATCAACACCTTTTAACCTACTGACACCTTCTGATAACTTACCAGTGTTCACTCCGCTGATGGTCTCATTGAATTGTCTCTCCAGCTCTATCTCCATGTGGATGGTGTCTTCTGTTACTGCATTTAGCCATAACAGGATGTCCGTGCACAGGATTATTATGAGCCCAGTCCTGTAACACACACACAAAACCAAGAGGTATTACCCAGGAGAGGTTAATGACAGAATGTAAATGCAGGATCTTCTCTTGACTGAAATAAAAAAAAACATTTCAACAACTATTTTATTGCATCTTTTCAAGGGGACAATACTAGAAATGGAACTTGTATATATTTTTTTAATATTATTGTGCAGTTTGTATAAAAGTACAGATTTACTCTCCTCTGAAAATAACGCCATTACTGTCTAAATAACTGCCAACAAAAGTGAGTACACCCTCAGTGAACATGTCAAAACTGTGTCCAAAGTGTGAATATTGTGTAAGCACCATTGCAATGTAGCACTTTCTTAATCCTCCTGGGCATGGAATGGATGTTAGACACACGGGGCTTCTCCACCTTCTGCTTGAGGATCCCCACAGGTGCTCAGTAGGGTTCAAGTCTGGAGACATACTTGGCTACTATTTCACCTTCACCTTCACCTTCCTCCTATTTGGGGTTGGTATTATGTTGGAAAACAGCCATACAGACCAGTTTCTGAAGGGAGGGCATGATGTTCTGCTTCAGGATCTTACAGTACATGTTGGAATCTATGTTTCCCTCAATGAAACGTATCTCTCTAGTACCAGCAGCACTCATGCAGACCATGATGCTACCACCACCATGCTTGACTGTAGATAAGACACAATTTTCTTGTTTCTCCTCACCAGGGTGTCACCACACATGCTGGACACCATCTGAGCCAAACAAGTTTATTTTAGCCTCATCAAACCACAGGACACAGGCTCTTGGATAGGTCATCTTCAGCAAACCGTTTGAGGGTTTTCTTGTAAGCAGCTTCAGAAGAGCCTCCTTCTGGGACGACAACCTGCAAACCAACTTGTTGCACTGATTAGTGGACCTACTGCTCCTGCAACCTCTAAAGCAATGCTGCAGCTCTCATGTGTCTGTTTTATGAAGCAGCTTCTGACTCACAGCACAAGGACTCGACATCTTTAATGGATCCTTGCGAGGTCTGTTCCGAGTGTAGCCCATTTTGGAAAACCTCTCTATGACCCTGACCACTGCAATGTAACTCAGTTTCATGGTGTTACTGATCTAACAGCCTCGGCATCTTTGTGGAGATCAACAATTCTAATTTGCACGTTTACATGATGTACAGCTGTTATCACTTAGGGTGCATTTACTTTTGTTTTTTTTACACAAATAGCTGTATGATTAGTTTTTTCAGAGGACAGTAAATCTATATTGATATACAAACTGCACATTGACTCCTTTAAAATATATACAAGTTTTATTTCTATAGTATTGTTACTTAAGAAGATATTAAAATAGTTTCTAAAATGTTTTAATTTACTTTTGTGAGATACTGTGTGTATATATATATATATATATCAAGTCAAGTTGCTTTTATTGTCATTTCTACCCTACACCACAGTGGTACACAGTGAAAATAAGACAACGTTCCTCCAGAACCCTGGTGCTTCACTAAACAACATGAAGCTACAACACACAACATAAAGTTACATAAAGTGCATTAAGTGCAACCGAGTGCAAACAGTGCAGACAAAAAACAGTGCAGACAGACAACACAAGACAGTGTGGGACAAATACACATAACACAAAATAGCATTAGTGAACCTACTGTATACAATACAGAGGACTATAAAGACTATGAACAATAAGTATATATACACAAACACAATCCTGATGACAAAACTCGATGATGTGATTCGAGCTGTGCATTGCTACACAGTCGTGAGTCAGCAGAGTGAACAGCGGTGGGCTGAGCACACAGCCCTGAGGGGCCCCAGTTCTTAGTGTGGTGGTGCTGGAGATGCTGTTTCCGATCCTGCCTTGTCTCTCCCTGCTGAGGTCTCCCAGTCAGAAAGTCCAGGATCCAGTTACAGAGGGAGGTGTTCATGATCGCCTGGATGCCCTGCTACATGCGACAGGTGTTTCCGCTGTCCTGGAAGTGGCCGTGGATTCTCTTGGTGTGCGCTCTTTGTTTCTTTGATGGCACGGGACAATTTGGCTGGTGCTGTACTAAAAGCCATTTTGTCCCCTGCTCTGAAGGTGGAGTCTCTTTGTTTCATTAACACACGCAATTTTTTTGTGTAGTGATGGTCTTGTCAATGCACTTGCTGATGTAGCTGGTCACTGATGATGTGAACTACTCCAAGTTAATGGAATTGCTGTTGATTGCAGCATCATTAAACATTTCCCAGTCAGTGCACTCAAAACAGTCCTAAAGAGCAGCGGTGGCTCCTGCTGGCCAGGTTTTCACCTGTTTCAGAACTGTTTTAAAGCGTCTGACGAGCTCTCTGTATGCTGGAATTAGCATAACAGAGATGTGCTCTAAGTAGCCAAAATGGGGGCGGGACTCTGCACGATGCACGCTGGGTATGTTTGTGTAAACAAGATCCAACGTGTTCGCCGCTCTCATTGCAAAGTCCACATGATAATGGAGTTTAGGGAACATAGTCCTGAGATTTGCATGGTTGCATGGAATTGCATGGTTGCATGGAATTTACGGCGATAATAAACAATCCATTGGGGTGAGCATTCTGCAGGTTGCTAATAGCGCCATAGAGTTCACACAGTGCCTCCTTTGCATTAGCACTGGGGGGAATGTACACGGCAATGAAAACAGTGATAAATTTCTGTGGTAAATAAGACGGTCTGCATCTTACAGTCACAAACTCCACTAGTGATGAGCAGTAGCATGAGACAAGCACAGAGTTCTTACACCATTCCGTGTTGATATAAACACACACACCACCACCGCAAGTCTTATTGCACAGAGCTGCGTTTCTGTCAGCACAAAACACAGTTTGCCCACTTCCCCTGGGCCCATAGGAGGATCTGGTGCACCAGCCTGTACAGGGGGCACGAGCGCAGACCTCCTTGATAGTTGATGTAAAACACTGAGAAGTTGTCCGTACATATCAGCACTCTCTCTGATGATCTCTGAGGTTCGGGAAAAAAATGCTTCAACGCTAGGATCATGGCCAGTGTCTCTGGATAATTCCAGAGGTAATTGAACCTGTTTTAAAAATAATAAACTCTTCCATTAGCACTGGTTATGTACCTAAATCCTTCAAACTGGCAGTTATCAACCCCCTAATCAAGAAACTTAACCTTGACCCATGTCAGCTGTCCAACTACAGTCCAATATCAAATCTCCCCTTTACATCCAAAATTTTAGAAACGGTTGTAGCACAGCAGTTATGCTCACACCTACTTATGAATAACATTTTTTAAATGTATCAGTCAGGATTTTGGCCTCATCATAGCACACAGACGGTGCTAGTTAAGGTGGTAAATTACCTGTTATTGGCCTCTGATCAGTAAATTGTCTCTTTACTTGTTTTGCTCGACCTTAGTGCAGCTTTTGACACCATTGATCACACTATACTGCTTGCTAGACTTGAGAACATTGCTGGAATAAAGGGAACAGCTCTCTCCTGGCTCAGGTCTTATTTGACTGAATGCTATCAGTTTGTTGATGTAAATGGTGAATTCTCCACACTCTCTGAGGTAAAGTTTGGTGTTCCTCAAAGATCTGTCTTAGGCCCACTGCTTTTCTCTTTATATCTGCTGCCTCTGGGTGAAATTATACATAAACATGGTATTCGCTTCCATTGCTATGCTGATGATACACAGCTGTATATTTCAGCAAAGACAGATGAGAGAGATCAGCTTAACAATGTTGAGAAGTGTGTAAAGGACATTAGACAGTGGATGCTTGATAACTTTCTTCTGCTCAACTTAGATAAGACGGAAGTACTTTTACTAGGACCACATGCAGCTAGAAGTAAACTTTCCGATTCCGTAGCATCTCTGGATGGTGTTTCTGTCTCAGTGTGTACAGCAGTCAAAGACCTTGGTGTGATTATTGACCCGAGTCTTTCCTTTGAGTCTCACGTGAATAATATCACCAGGATCTCCTTCTTTCTCCTTAGAAATTTTGCTAAAATTAGAAATATGATGTCGCTACAGGATGCAGAAAAACTAGGTTATGCATTTGTTACTTCTAGATTAGACTACTGTAACGCTTTACTGTCTGGGTGTTGGAGTAAGTGCATAAATAAGCTTCAGTTAGTTCAGACTCCTGTTTAAAGTGCTTAACTGTTGGTACCTCAAATAATGAAGACTACAGCAGGGGGCAGATGTTTCTCTTATAAAGCCGTACAGTTTTGGAACAGCCTTCCAATCAGTGTTCTAGACACAGTCTCAGTATTCATTTCCAGTTTAAAAATGTACTTATTCAGTCAAGCCTTTTATCAGTAGATTTTTCTGAGGTAAAGGTGCAGATCTGGAGGGATCATGGATATAGAGTGTTTGGTGAACTGTGATATTTGTATGCTGTCGTCCCCTTACATTCACTCAGGTTTGTTGATGGTGGTGTGGTGGGTCTTCGCTTATCGCAGAGATCCCTTATGTTGGTGTTACCTTATGGTTTTCACTTTTAACTATGCTGCCATAGCGAGTCTTGCTGGAGTCCAAACTGCACAGTGACTTTAACTCTCATGCAACAATAGGTACACTTAATAATCCATATCCTTCTCTTCCTGTCACCCTCTTCTCTCTCTCTCTTCTCTCTCTCTCTCTCTCTCTCTCTCTCTCTCTCTCTCTCTCTCTCGGTCGAGTTAAACATGCTCCTGAGGCTCCAGTGACCACTGTTCCTGCCCCTCTCCCCCCCGTGGATCTTCCCACTTCATCCAGGCCTGCCTGGATTGGACTGTAGTTGATGTCAACAGTCTCCTACACTGACTCAGAAATACACTTCGCTTTTGATCATCATCACTGCACCCCGCAACATTGTATACCCGCCACAAATGGACATTCGGTATAACCCAGATGAGGATGGGTTCCCTCTTGAGTCTGGTTCCTCTCAAGGTTTCTTCCTTATGCCATCTCGGGGAGTTTTTCCCTGCCACAGTCGCCAGTCGCCACCGGCTTGCTCATCAGGGACAAACTTACTCATAAAGAACATATTCATTTTTAATCACCGCATTATCTGTGTAAAGCTGCTTTGAGACAATGTTCATTGTTAAAAGCGCTATACAAATAAAAATGAATTGAATTGAATTGAATTATATCTGCTATAAATGACATTCGGTGCAACCCAGATGAGGATGGGTTCCCTCTTGAGTCTGGTTCCTCTTAAGGTTTCTTCCTTAAAAATGAGTTTATCTTTGCCACAGTCGCCACCGGCTTGCTCATCAGGGACAAACTTACTCATAAAGAACATATTCATTTTTAATCACCGCATTATCTGTGTAAAGCTGCTCTGAGACAATGTTTATTGGTCAAAGCACTATACAAATAAAAATTAATTGAATAAAATTGAATCTCTAGGCAATTGATGTGCCAAAGTAGATGGGGCCCCTCCCATAGACCTTGGGCAGAGCGACCACTCATGACCGCTCCCCACCCCTTGAGGGACGCATCCGTCATTAGCGTTACACAATGACCGGGAACTCCCAAAACAGGGCCCTTAAACAGTAACCCGGGATCTCTTCAAACATCTAAGGCACAAAGGCATCACCACGTGACTCCAATCGTACAGAGGGCATTGCCCTTCCGTGAGAACCCATGAGTCCTGAGCCAGCACTAACCAATGGGATAACTGGAACTGCTTGACGGTGAGAGGCTGTCCTTCTCTGACCTTCCTGGCGGCCGTAAGGATGGCCACAATGCGTGCAGGGGAAAGCTGCATGCACAAAGTAATCTAATCCCATATGAAGCCAAGATAGGTGGTTCTCTGTAATGGAGAAAGCACACTTTTCAGTTAAAACCCCAAAACCTTCATGTGAGTGAGAACAACATCTTGATGGCGGGCCGCTAACTGCTCTGATCTAGCTAATATCAACAAATGGCCAATAATTAAGGATGCATCAACAAATTTTGTGAAGGAGCAGGGTGAGAGGTCAAGGCCAAACGGAGGAACCCCATACTGGTAAGCTTCAGCTCCGAAAGCGAACCCCAGGAACTTCCTGTGAGAAGGTAGGATGGATACATGAAAGTACACATGCTTTAGATCTACCGTGACAGACCATTTCTCAGATCTGATTTAAGACACGACCTGCTTGAGGGTCAGCATCCTGAACCTAAGTCTCATGAGTGTGCGGTTCAGCTGACGTAGTTAAAAAATAGGACGCAACCCGCTGTCCTTTTTGGGAACTATGAAGTACCAGCTGTAAAATCCAGACTCTCGTTCTGATGAAGGGAGCACCTCAATGGCCTCAATCCTCAGGACAGTGTTTACTTCTCGTTGCATGACCAGAGCCTGCTCGGTTCCCACCAAAGTGGAAAGAACCCAGTCGAAACAGTATACAGGATCCCTGACAGTGGGAGTGCAAGTCTTGACGCTCCCCCAATAGGAGGTTGTAAGTTGGGGTTGGGGATGCGGCCACTGAGCAGCCCCATGAGAGTGGCGTGGGAGGTACTGCTGGAAATCCGCCACCTGTTTCTTACTGAGTGAGTTTATACAGAGTGAGTAGGGCATCCAGCAGCACGGCCATATCCTTATTGGACATTCCCGTGAGATTGAGCCAGAGGTGCCTCTTTGTCGAGACGAGGGTGGCCATATACCGGTCAATGGCCCTAGAAGTCTCTTTAGTGGCTCTGAGAGATCACTTTAACCCGCGGCATCGCATACCCGTGCACTTTACTCCCTATGACGTGTAAATACAGCATAAAATAGGGGCTGAAGGGGCTTTGCCTATGACCATGACACCTCAGTGAGCAGGTCTGGAAAAAACAGGTGACCCCGACATGGAACCAACTTAGCGTGCTCCGCTCCCAGGATATTGTTTTTTCCTGACAAACAATTGACAGACAAATCAACACACAGAGCACTTCGTGAACAAACAGAAGCTGGTGCCTCACTCCATGTGCGTTTTATACTTCCTGGTCTTGATGTCACCCCCCGGTGATGGCCAGCATCCAATGTTTGACTGATTACACATTATTTCAGATCGTAAACTCTCGGGCACTTTCCCAAAGCATTGCATTCCCTGAAAGGGAACAGAAACTCGTGTCCCTGGTTAAAAAGTAAAAAGTTTGCATGGAGGTGGAGAAGGAAGTGAAACAGCAGGTACCTGTTGATGACTTTGTGTTTGTGGATGCAATCTTTAGAATGAGACCAGAGCAGGTAAGTCTACAGGAACAAGAGGACAAGGAGAACACTTAAAAATACAATTAAAGTTAATGTTTAAATTCTACATAGTAAAAATGTGCTTACTATGATATATAGTTCAAGTTGATATAATATACACTGTCTGGACAAAGAAAGTCTCCACCAGGATTAAAGTAATGAACCAGGAGCTATATAAGAGCTATATATATATATATATGTGTGTGTGTGTGTGTGTGTGTGTGTGTGTGTGTGTGTGTGTGTGTGTGTGTGTGTGTGTGTTGCTCACCTGCAGGATGAGGAAAGGAGTCTGGATGAAGGGCAGAAGTACTTTAGCTAACGGCCGGCATTTTGCCATCATACCATTATACGCCATCATGAACAGACACAGCAACAGACTTAATCCTGCAAACAGCATGAGCACCACTGACACACACACACACACACACACACAAACACACACACACACAAAGTTAAGATAATACTGTACTCTAGTGCACTATTAATTCACACAAAATTTCCCACTGGGAAAAAGAGGACTTATCTACAACGCTGTGGAAATTTGAAAGGTTTTCAAATTCCTGGATTCTAGATTTATAGTACATTTTTATCATTTTTAGAGAAAGCAAACTATTCCTTTATTCAAAAATAATGCAATAAAGGAGCAGTTTGTGATGTTTACTGCCACCTGCTGCCTGTCAGGTGAATTGCACTATTCCAGCCAAACCTCCTAACAGCAACAAAGAAACTTTTTCCAAAACAAATAATACTTTTTTTAAGAAAAGGTAGCAGGTTTCAGGTTTCAGAGTTTCATTCAGGTTTAGAGGCGGAGCTTATTTTAGGGCCCAAAAAAACAAAAACCGAAAGCATCACATGACCTTCAGCTCACACAAACTCCACCCTCTTCTACAAAATAAACATTTTTTCTCAATTGGGAAAGTGGATATTATGCAGGAAAACACAGTCAAATACACACATGTACAGAAAACAAAAAAGTTTGCCCATGAGGAATTTAGTGATGAAATTGATCACCATGAAAACCATTTTGTTTGTATTTGTTTGGGAAAAAATGCTCTATTGTCCATATAAACTGATTATTCTTGACTCTGCTGAACTCCACCGCTATGTAAACACTGGCAACTGGAAAACCCGGTTCAACCACAAGTCACGTTCAGATTTCACTCACTTTGCTTAATTCTTTATCAATCCACTAAAGTGCATGAGAAACTGTTTCCTTCATGAATTTTTCCGATTGTTTAATATTTCTAATTATCTAATTATATTTTACCTCCATTTCTCTCACCCAGAACAACTGCACATTCCACTCAATTATACTCTATTATTTGTGAAACCCTTGTAGAAATCCAGTAATCTCTAATGAACAAATCAGAGGCGAGAGCGATGAGGAAAATCCTCCCTGAGATGACATGAGCCTCGAGAAGAACCTGACTGAAGGAAGAATGAAGAGATTTTGACTAAGAATCGTGATCTGAGACACATGACAGCATTTCCTGCCTGCTGCACAAACAGTTCTAGTGTTTCCAATATTATTTAAGAGCTAAATCATCATCAGCACGGCATCCTTTTACATTTACATTTATAATATTAGATAGACACCTTCATCCAGAGCAAATTATAATCACAACTCACATCCTTCTGATCATATCCTAATATTTAATCATCAACGATCATCACAAACAGGGGGCGTTACACTACCTGCTTCACCAATCCAGATTCATTTGCATTGATTAGCTGGTTAATGCTTGCATTAGGTTAGACAAGGTACTGGTTTTTCTAGTGTTGGAGTACTCAAGACCAGGCATTTCTTCAAGATCTCGGTCTTGACTTCATTTTGACTCTGTCTTCTCTCAGTCTCACACTAAGATTTCATTTCAAGACTCGTTAAAATGACTACTGTGGGATATCTGTAAATTACTGGTGCATTTCCTGATTTATCACTGATCATTAAGGTGATTAGCAGACGTGGAAAGTAACAAATTACATTTACTCACGTTATTTTGAATACTTTTTAAAATCTGTAATTTTACTAAATATGTTTTGTTTGAAGTATTTGTAAATAATCTTTTACTGAGAAAAAAAAGATACCTAAAAATAATGCAAAAGGGAAAATGCAAACGGATTGGTTAATGGGCAGAGAACGAATGCGCTAAACTCGCAAAAAAGAAAGATGAAGATGGACAGACGCCAGTGATGCAGACCTCAGCTGCAGGTAAAATGCTGTTGAATTAGATGCACCTGTTTGAGGTCGTTAGCTGCATAAAGACACCTGTCCACCCCATACAATCAGTAAGAATCCAACTACTAACATGGCCAAGACCAAAGAGCTGTCCAAAGACACTAGAGACAAAATTGTACACCTCCACAAGGCTGGAAAGGGCTACGGGGTAACTGCCAAGCAGCTTGGTGAAAAAAGGGTCACTGTTGGAGCAATCATTAGAAAATGGAAGAAGCTAAACAGCCCAGAAAAATCAGCCCAGAACTACACGGGAGGAGCTGGTCAATGACCTGAAAAGAGCTGGGACCACCGTTTCCAAGGTTACTGTTGGTAATACACTAAGACGTCATGGTTTGAAATCATGCATGGCACGGAAGGTTCCCCTGCTTAAACCAGCACATGTCCAGGCACGTCTTAAGTTTGCCAATGACCATGTGGATGATCCAGAGGAGTCATGGGAGAAAGTCATGTGGTCAGATGAGACCAAAATAGAATTTTGGGTCATAATTCCACTAAACGTGTTTGGAGAAAGCAGAATGATGAGTACCATCCCAAGAACACCATCCCTACTGTGAAGCATGGGGGTGGTAGCATCATGCTTTGGGGGTGTTTTTCTGCACATGGAACAGGGTGACTGTACTGTAATAAGGAGAGGATGACCAGGGCCATGGATTTTGGGGAACAACCTCCTTCCCTCAGTTAGAGCATTGAAGATGGGTCGAGGCTGGGTCTTCCAACATGACAATGACCCGAAGCACACAGCCAGGATAACCAAGGAGTGGCTCTGTAAGAAGCATATCAAGGTTCTGGCTCAAACTCCGTGTTTTTCAGTGACAGGCCAGAAACCTGACTGATCTAGAGAAGATCTGTGTGGAGGAGTGGGCCAAAATCCCTCCTGCAGTGTGTGCAAACCTGGTGAAAAACTACAGGAAACGTTTGACCTCTGTAATTGCAAACAAAGGCTACTGTACCAAATATTAACATTGACTTTCTCAGGTGTTCAAATACTTATTTGCAGCTGTATCATACAAATAAATAGTTAAAAAATCATACATTGTCATTTCTGGATTTTTTTTTTAGATTATGTCTCTCACAGTGGACATGCACCTACGATGACAATTTCAGACCCCTCCATGATTTCTAATTGGGAGAACTTGCAAAATAGCAGCGTGTTCAAATACTTATTTTCCTCACTGTGTATCTTTTTGTCTCACTAATGTTAAAATAAAGAATAAATTTTCAGTAGATTTATAGACCGCTAACTTTACTTGTACTTAAGTCATATTAAGTCAAATTTCATTGAAGTAACTGTTTTTTGACTTGAGTACAATGTTTTATAAATCTTTCCATCTCTGGTGAATACAAACAAAACGTTTAACTTGAAATGCAGTCAGTAACTTACTTCTAAATCTGTTTCATAATTCATGTAACTGTCTAAATATTTAAACAAACAAATCTATAAATGTCCAGATGTTTTACTGTACTTTCAGTAAAAATACTCCTTTAGCATGAAGAACAGTTTTACACAGTTTCTCCAAACGTTCAGCTGAAATATTTTGCTGTGTCTCTTTTAAACTCTCCAGAGATGTTCTTCACCAGTTGAAGATTTTCTTCTTCATCTCAAAACAGTTCAGTAGGATTGAGGTGTGGTGACTGGGCAGGTGGTTCAATGATAGATATCACTCTAGGCGTCTGTTTGTTCTCTAAATAACACGTACAGAACTCAGACGTGCGCTTCGGCTCATCGTCTTGCTGTACGGTGAAGTCGCTTCCAATGAGCCGCAGTCCAGACGGAACTGCGCGGTGATGAAGTGTGGAATGGAGACATGTAGCTTCAGGATTCCTTTTACACACATTTAATCTTCAGGTATATTATTTGTAAGCAGGTTCCTCAAATATAAACAAAAACATGACAGAGCGACTTGTACAGTATTTCATCCAAAACCTGCTCAAAACTGTTACAATACGGAGTGTTACATAGAAACAAAAGGAAAAACCAGTCGTCAATAAACTTAATACATTTTTGGTATTTACAGTTGTTTGCTCATAGAATCCAAAATTCGTACACATACAGTAAAATTCACCTCTGTAATGATGTTTTATTATTATTTCATTATCATTTCTCAGCATATCAGGTGTATGAGTGCGGGTCTGGTCTTGTTCTGGACTCGTTCTCGCTCTGCCTTGGTCTTGGTCATGTCTTTGTATAAACACATACTTGTGCACAAGACTTGTTCTTGACACGCTCTGGTCTCTGTCTTGACTTGGTCTTGAATTTAATTAGCTTTAGAAAATAGTGTTTTTTATCCAAACTCTTCCTCCTCCATTCCTCCTCCTCCCTTGTGTTTGTGATGGTAGAATGATTAAAACAATAACACACAAAATGGCTGTATCTGTGTGTGTGTGTGTGTGTGTGTGTGTGTGTGTGTGTGTGTGTGTGTGTGTGTGTGTGTTTTCTTACCCGTGACCGTAGCACCCCCCGCGTGGTGATCGGTGTGTGGTGGAGCTCCAGGTTGCCGTCGTGACCACAGCAGGTACCACAGCATCCACCCCACACTGAACCCCATCATCAGCAGCAGGAAAACCTCTGGCTCGTGATGCTGAAGTCCGTCGGGGGTCAGAGTGTCTCCGGCGACCAGGGCCGCTCCCAGGAGCAGCACGTTTATCCCCAAGAGTCCAGAAATGAGTCTGCGTCCGGAGGGAACCCACAGCAGCACGGCTCCTTCGTCTCTGTCAGGTCCGTCGTCCGAGTCCTTTGTGTTGTTTTCCAAACTCTTTACATAGGAATCCATCTGCAGTTCCTCGGTTTCTCTTGTTTCAACCTGCATTTGTTTGTTTATGTCTTTATCTACTTATGTATATTTATATTTATCCATCCGTATCAGTTCATGTGTCTTTACCTTACTCTATACAGAGGAGGAAAAAGTGCCATTGTGTGTGTGTGTGTGTGTGTGTGTGTGTGTGTGTGTGTGTGTGTGTGTGTGTGTTGACTCACGCTAGTATTAGACTGGGTGTGTCTGCACGCTGAAAGTAAGATATGCACTCTCTCCTGTGAGCTGATATGTAACGCGCAGATTGTAATTTATTAAAGAATGAAGCCGATTTCCAGACCTGCACTTTTCACCTGAGTTTTTGGCCTAAGAAGTAGCTCATACGCTCTCCGTGTGGCTGAGACATGCTCAGACATGTGAACTGGGGTTCTAGATGTTTCCTAAGAATCTGGAGTTCCTCAGTGAACACGTGGTGTCTTATCAGAAAGTCAATGTTTGATGCCTGTTATTCACCTTGGGGTAAAACAAACAGCGTAGAGGAAAAGGATTAATGAAGTGTAAACACCTGGGACGAGTGTGAAGGACACACAGGTTGAGTGAATATACTGACAGAAGTATTTTATCTTTTTAATTATCTGAAGTGTGGTCCTGAACCCTGAAGAAAGTCAATAAACTCGTCTGTCCTGAAGATTTAGCTGTTACAAAGCGCTGACACTGGAGAATCATGATAATAAGTGTCTCCTTACAGAAAACTTCATTAAAATACCTTGATATCAATTTAAATATCGATGTTGTGACTGAACAAAATTGTTGCTATAGAAACAATAACATATTACATGAACGAGTTCTTTAATAATTATCATAATAATCAAAACTGCAATATTATAGTATTATTAATTATATAATTATATATTATAGTTGCTATTATAGATTGATTTCTAGACCAACATCTGACAAACCACAATCTAGAATTCTGCATTAGAACATAGAACCAGGAAACTGCTCCACGGTGATTTATCTTACCTCGTTGTCCAATAGGAAGCCGTTTGGGATTCAGCCAATAACGTGTCCTGATTAACGGCTCTTGCCTCCACGGCGATGCTCATCCTTCTCCAGTAGCCTCATTTCATCTTACACTGTTCACCAGACGACACTGAGCACTTAAGAAAAATCACATGCAGCTGGTGCTGAAATGAACAACAGATATCACCGAGCAGCACGAGACGGTCATGTGACCCTACTGAAGGAGGCCAGCAGGAAAGAGCTGAACGCTGAGGATGAAGATGGGATGAGTCCGGTGCTGTGGGCGGCTCACCACGGCAACCTGGAGGCTCTGAGAGTGATGCTGGGGCGAGGGTGAGTGTGTAATAACCTTAGTATACACACACTGTCTGCCTGTCTGTCTGTCCGTCTGCCTGCCAGTTAAATATTTGTTTTATTTTAATTAGTAAATTTTTTTATTATTTAATATACTCTATATAGTCTGTTATAAAACACTGGATTAATTGTAATAATGAACATAAGTAAATCATGGAAATATCCCCTGTCTAATATACAAATTTCCTTTTTGAGTTCATAGAGAGATTTATGACTTTATAAAACACACAACATGGTTTTTATTGTCTCTGTGTTGATGGTCAGAGTTCCAGTTATTTGCATTTAAATAGCATGAATAGAAGAAAAGGTCACTGAGGCAATTCACTTCCTGTCACACACACACACACACACACACACACACACACACACACACACACACAGGTCATCTAAACAGGTTCAAAAAATACCAGGTACATAATATTTATATCCTTCAATTCACTTTTATCTGGATAACATTTTAACAACCGACATCGTCACAAAGCAGCTTTACAGAAATAAATATTCTGTAAGGTCAAAAGTTTGTGGACACCTGACCATAAAATTGCTATATGCTTCTTTTTGAACATCCAAATCCACATTAATCTCCATGTACAATAAGATCCACTCTTTTGGGAAGATGTTTCCATAGATTTTGTGGCGATTCATTCAGCTACAATGTGAGGTACGGTGAGGTTGTGCAACATTTTGGAGAAAAACTAAATAAAAATTCATTCATAATGATGTCAGTGCATATACTGGATTCTGATTGGTTGCGTTTTTCAGCATTTTATTCTCATACGATTTTGGACTGCAGAGACTCAACCAGGTGATTTTGTTATTCTCTCATGTCAAATATCACAGAAAGAATTAATGAGTGTGTTGAGACGTCTATAACACCATGATGACCTTTGAGCTTTGCGCCGATGGCAGAAAACCTAATAAATAGTCAGCAAATTGCACCATACATCCTGATTCATAAACCTGTCAGTGGACACATTCAATTATGCTGACTTTTATATACACACACACACACACACACACACACACACACACACACACACACTCCACAATATCAGCCCCTGGTAATTCTCAGTAGTGTTGCTAACTTCCAGGAATTTTCAAGACTGGAAATACCATGAAAATAATTGGTAGGAATGGAAATAAACTGGGAATTTACTAAATTGCAGGTTTGAATTTAACAGGGATCATAAATGTAGATAAAGAAAAAATCTTGCAGGATCATTTTTGTTACAAATTTTGGTTTAAATCTAAAATGCGATTTTAGCTGAATTTTTACCTGCACATTTATTAATCACATGCACACAGCAACCCCTACTGCAGGGTTACTGAGGCATCAAAAGTTTCCACCTTGGAATATTTCAAAAATTCCCTAATTAAGTTCCCATTAAAGGTTTCTGGTGAGTGTCCCCTACTCTACTGCACTGAATTCTGAATTCTGATTGGTCAGAAATATGTTGATGATTTTCTATAAGAGCAGGACACACACTGGGTTATTATTTAAACGCTTACAGTTATAAAAATCCACTTTCTCTCTCCCTCTCTCCCTCTCTCCCTCTCTTCCTCTCTCTCTCTCTCTCTCTCTCTCTCTCTCTCTCTCTCTCTCATGCTCTCTCCCTCTCTTTCTCTCTCTCTCTCTCTCTCTCTCTCTCTCGCTCTCTCTCATGCTCTCTCCCTCTCTTCCTCTCTCTCTCTCTCTCTCTCTCTCTCTCTCTCTCTCTCTCGCTCTCTCTCATGCTCTCTCCCTCTCTTCCTCTCTCTCTCTCTCTCTCTCTCTCTCTCTCTCTCTCGCTCTCTCTCATGCTCTCTCCCTCTCTTCCTCTCTCTCTCTCTCTCTCTCTCTCTCTCTCTCTCTCTCTCTCATGCTCTCTCCCTCTCTTTCTCTCTCTCTCTCTCTCTCTCTCTCTCTCTCGCTCTCTCTCATGCTCTCTCCCTCTCTTCCTCTCTCTCTCTCTCTCTCTCTCTCTCTCTCTCTCTCTCTCTCTCGCTCTCTCTCATGCTCTCTCCCTCTCTTCCTCTCTTCCTCTCTCTCTCTCTCTCTCTCTCTCACACACACACACACACACACACACACACACACACACACACACACACACACTCTTTTACTCTTTAGATGGAATCTAAAGCGTTTCTAGAGGCTTTTGGAGAATCTGTGGAAGTATCAGACTACTTTCCAGATCCAGGCAAATTCCTTTTATCCATAGCAAAAATACAAAAAAAACCCACTATTGTGCAACTAAGCAAAAAAAAAAGAGGCTTCATCTGCAGAAAATAGAAACAAGTCTACGTAAGGAGAAAAAAGAATGACTCAGAAAAAAGAAACAAAAAAACAATGTAAAAAAAAGAGGGTCACGTCACGAGGGTGTTTTCTCTCCTGCTTTAGCGTCCTCATCTGCTCTTCTTTCCTCTTTATCTCTTCTACATGGATAAGTGAAGCGTAGGAACTTTAAACATTAATACATAGGGATAGAAAGAAACAGGCTGTAAATGCATCAAACAAAAAATATTGACGTTGCTTTTTTACAAGAAACATAGTGATAAAGTAAATATGACAGAATGGGGGATGAGGTGGGAAGACCAACGGGGTTAAATTTCAGTGCTGGAGAAGCAATTTTAATTTCAAAAAGATTAAAAGCAAACATCAGCAACAGCATTGAGGCAGAGCAGAGCCACGCTCTATTAATACAAGCTGAAATCGGAGGAATTAATTTTTATTTTTTTTATTTTATGCCTCAAACACAGGAAGTGAGCGAGTAAAAACCTTTTGGTGGAGACTGGACCTGCACTGGAACTGCACTATAGATTCTACAGAGGAAGCAATGCAGAAGAACCACACATCCAATGTTTTGTAGTTTTAGATAAAATAATGAAAACGTGGATTTATAGATCCATGGAGAGAAGAGAACCAGAGAGTAAAACAATACATTAAAGAATAAGTGCTGCAACATCAGATTTTATGTTACAGAAACCGACAGAAACACTTTAAAGAGCCTTATTTATCTACAGAAATGTCCCCACTGTGGGACGAATAATTTATCCCAGCGGTTTTTCAGATCATCACATAGTCACAATAGATTTTATTGATCAGTCAATGCAAAGCCCAGATCTTACTAGAGCTTAAATTCAAAACTGCTACGGGATCAAAATTTATTTGGGAACATTTTTTGGGAAGAATGGAGACAAAGCAACGGGGATTTTATATCATAGGCACATGGTGGGAGGTTGGAAATGCACAGATCAAAATGTTTTGCCACCAACACACAACACACACAAATGCATTAATAAAAGGCAGTGTTGAAGAAATAGAAAGGGAGATAAGAAACCTAGAAAATGAACGACTTGCTAAAAACAAAAGGGGAAAAAACCTCATTAGTTTAAAGAACAAGGCACTAAGCTCTTATCTCCATGAGCAGGCCAAGAAAACCCTCATGAAGAAGAAATGCCCCAACCTCCTACTTCTTTAGCCTGAAACGGAAAATCTGACAACACAATCAAGACACACATCAGCATAACCACATCACCTGATGAAATGATAAAAATCACAGTGGATCTACAAAGACTTAAATCACGAGGATGCCACGGACCCGCAACTCAGAGAGGAACCCTTGTTCAGCAACCCACTGATTCTGGAAAGGATTCTGATGTTGGGGAGTTTTGGTCAGCACCTTCAAAGAGCCAGACTTACAAAGCTTGGAGGCTCAAGGACTGAAGAAGCATGGAAATCTACCACCACACTGGGGGAGCAGACAAAAATCCAATCCCATTGACTGCTGATGGGAATGCTGAGAGAGGTGATCCTAGCACTGCCTCTGGAGTTAAGGAGGCACTAGAACAGGGTTCACTTCCCCCCCTTTCTCCATCCAGAAGTGCCAGAAAAACCAGAAGTGAATGGAGAAATACTATCTTCAGGACACCTCACCTGACAGACTTTGAAAATGGCACAAAGAAAGCTCTGTATGCAGTCAGTGTAAGGGTCACCCATCAGAACTCTCTGGCTGGTGTGAAGGAGTCGAGGTGGTTGGACCTGCTGGCTCTTCCCCATGAGGCAGCTGGAGGACCCTGTATAAACCCCCTTGTGAAGAAGCATACATCTGATCTGCAGTGGAGGATCATACACGTGGCCGTGGCCACAAACAGACATGTAGACATGTAGACTCCACGATCGCTACAACTATTCTTATTTAGTTAAAAATGAATTTTTTTAAATAAAGGGCACTTAAAGTCTCTCTCTCTCTCTCTCTCTCTCTCTCTCTTTCTCTCTCTCTCTCTTTCATTCCCTCTCTCTCTCTTGCTCTCTATCTCACTCTCTTTCTCTCTCATGCTCTCTCTCGCTTTTTTTTTTATTTTTTTTATTAACAACTGTAACCACAGATAAGAATTTTATTACATAATGACCTTCAGCTGTTCAAATTTCCTCAGACCTATAAAGTGTAAATATACAATAAAATATTTAACATCTTGAAAGTTTTATGTTTATATAAGTGTCATGAATAAAACAAATTTTCTTGTCTTTACTATTACATTTTGCCTTCACTTGAACTAGGAGACCCAAACCTGTTCCAGCACGACACAGTGCACAAAGTCAGCTCCATGAAGCTCTGCTGTCCATGGGCTTGGATTTGGTGAAAGATCTTCTGCTGTAGAGCTCCAACACTATTGAACATGAATAAATGTGAACTCTGACAGCACCACAGACCTCCTCACCTTCTCACCTACATCAGTACCTTTACCAACACCCTTGTAGCTGAATAAATCTCCACAAAATCTAGTGGAAACATCTTCCTCATCAACAGCGAATGGACACTAAATATGGAATGAAATGTTCAAAATAAAGCACATAGCAATCTTCAGGTCACGTGTCCAAAACATTTCTCTCTCTCTCTCCAGTGTTCTGTATTGTTGAAAGATTTATGATGAAACTCTTGATGTCACCCAAATGAGGATGGGTTTCCCTTTTGAGTCTGGTTCCTCTCAAGGTTTCTTCCTCATAACATCTAAGGGAGTTTTTCCTGGCCACAGTCGTGGCGACTGTGGCCAGGAAAAACTCCCTTAGATGTTATGAGGAAGAAACCTTGAGAATCAAGGCTGCTCATCAGGGATAAACACACACCATTCACCTTCACTGTTGATTTCTGTAAAGCTGCTTTGAGACAATGTCTGTTGTGAAAAGCGCAATACAAATAAACTTGACTTGACTTGACATTTTGTCACAGATAGACCAGGCGTTAGAAGCCATGAGTAAAATAGAACGTCTTTATTTGTCTTCAACATACAAACACAGGAGAGTTCAAGAAGAGACTGTAGCAAATTGGCAAACTTAATTAAATGCTTCCTTAGAAGTGTAACCAGAAACATGGAAAAACAGGGAACATGCGAGGTAGGAAGTCTGGGTGATCTATGGTTGTAACTGGTAGATCGGACCGTGAGTGAGGGAGAATGGGGACATTATAAAGGGGACAGGTAAATGGGGAACAGGTGTAAGTGATTAGTAGGAGTAGGACAGGTGTAGGTGATTAGTAGGAGGAGGACAGGTGTAGGTGATAGTAAGAGTAGGACAGGTGTAGGTGATTAGTAGGAGGAGGACAGGTGTAGGTGATAGTAAGAGTAGGACAGGTGTAGGTGATTAGTAGGAGGAGGACAGGTGTAGGTGATAGTAAGAGTAGGACAGGTGTAGGTTATTAGTAGGAGGAGGACAGGTGTAGGTGATAGTAAGAGTAGGACAGGTGTAGGTGATGAGTAGGAGAAGGACAGGTGTAGGTGATTAGTAGGAGGAGGACAGGTGTAGGTGATAGTAAGAGTAGGACAGGTGTAGGTGATTAGTAGGAGGAGGACAGGTGTAGGTGATTAGTAGGAGGAGGACAGGTGTAGGTGATTAGTAGGAGGAGGACAGGTGTAGGTGATTAGTAGGAGGAGGACAGGTGTAGGTGATAGTAAGAGTAGGACAGGTGTAGGTGATTAGTAGGAGGAGGACAGGTGTAGGTGATAGTAAGAGTAGGACAGGTGTAGGTGATTAGTAGGAGGAGGACAGGTGTAGGTGATAGTAAGAGTAGGACAGGTGTAGGTGATTAGTAGGAGGAGGACAGGTGTAGGTGATAGTAAGAGTAGGACAGGTGTAGGTGATGAGTAGGAGAAGGACAGGTGTAGGTGATTAGTAGGAGAAGGACAGGTGTAGGTGATAGTAAGAGTAGGACAGGTGTAGGTAATTAGTAGGAGGAGGACAGGTGTAGGTGATTAGTAGGAGGAGGACAGGTGTAGGTGATAGTAAGAGTAGAACAGGTGTAGGTGATTAGTAGGAGGAGGACAGGTGTAGGTGATAGTAAGAGTAGGACAGGTGTAGGTGATTAGTAGCAGGGAGAGGCTGAGCTACCAGACTGAAAAGCTTTATGAATTTTTAAGTGTAATCTTTCACTCTGAAGGTGCCAGGATGTAGATTTGTGTAGAAACAGTTTAGTGATGATGATGATGTTCCTGAAACCCAAACTGAAATGGAAATGATCCAGGATTGTAACGGAGACCTGCTGTCATGTTGTAGTTGGATGATTGATGGAGTGTGAAGAACACGCAGGAACAGGCAGAGATGTAATCGTGTAAAATGTAAATAGATACGTGTTCGGTCCTGCACAGGGTTTGATACGTAAAACTCAGGAGTGGCAGCGTGAAAAAAATAAACCTCACTGTTGCTCAGTCACAGAAACGCTTTACAGCTGTGTGCACACCTGGATGTAGCTGCTGGTTTCCAGAATAATGAGGAGGAGTAGAAGAGAAAGAAAAAAAAAAAGGTAAAATGACTTTATGACTCATCTTTATGACTCATCTTTATGACTCATCTTTATGACTCATCTTTATGATGAACAGACTGATGTGAGGCGTTTTGAATAAAAATAAACTTTTTCCTAAGTTTGGAGTAGATCAGGAAGAAAAATGTTGTTTATTTAGCCACACCCCTTTCCCAGGTCCTGAGGGTAACAAAGAGTGGGGTTACAATTTCGTCATTTATCCGTATTTTAAACCTCTCTTTTTACTCACAAGCACCAGTCTGATCATTAACATCTGACACCGGGTGTGAACGATGATGACTTAACGTGACTGAGAAGAACGAGTCGTCTCAAAGAGTGATTCCTTCATCTTCTACTTGACGTGCATGAGCAAAGCATCTCAAAATCTCCATAGGTTATGTGCAGGAAACAGAATTGCTGAGTTCTTCTCATGGGTCCTCTGGTCCGAGTCGTTCGTTCTTTTATCACGTGACTCCCATAGACACTACGCAGTGCAATAGATCAGATTTCTTTGGGTCCGAATCCTGACATTGAGGATACAATAATTATGGGAGTCACATGACAAAAGAACTAACGATTTTGACCAGAAGATCCGAGCGGTGAAGATCCTCATTCTATCAAATTTGTCCTTCATATTTTCATGATTGGAAAAGTAGTTAAAGTTGGTGAAAGTAGACGTGTTGGAGATCTGATTATTGAAATGTTGAAATTTTTTTCTGATCAAATGACCGAAATGAACAAAATTATTAAAAACGTATTTGTTCATTTTGATGACAGAGTTTCAAAGAATCAATAAAGTGATCTAATCTTCCCATCACTACTGGAAACCCCTTACCCTATAAAGTCTTGCTAAATCGGCCTCTCCAGGGAAAGTTAAATATCTTCTTCCTTGGAATATTACACCTCAGAGTAAGTGATTTGTCCTTGTGCCGGTTTTTTTTTTTTCTGATGTCAGAGGCGACCCGGATAAGTGTGATATCTGGGGAAACTCTCCTCTTCACCTGGCCGCAGCCAACAGCCACCTTGACTGCCTTTTATTCCTCGTCTCATTCGGTGCAAACGTGTGGTGTCTGGATAACGACTTCCACACCCCCCTGGACCTGGCCGCCGTGCGAGGACACATGGACGCCGTGCGGTATCTGGACTCGGTCGTTGCCAAGCAGAGCGCTCTTAACCCCAAACTGGTGAGGAAGCTGAAGCAGCGAGCGTTCTGTAATGCAGAGCAGCGCATTAAACACTGTGCAGAACTGCAGCACCAGAAACAGCGACGCATGGAGAAAAAATTCCTGAAGGAGACCGTGGGTTTGGCCGCAGCCGGGTCTGTGAGGTTCTCCATCAGCGACGGACACAAAATCCCACAATTCAACACTGTTAACTCCAGCATTACCTACACACAGGTACACACACTTCATAACACACACCTCATAAAACACAACATATAACACACACTTCATAACACACACCTCATAACACACACTTCATAACACACAACACATAACACACACTTCATAACACACACCTCATAACACATAACACATAACACACACTTCATAACACACACTTCATAACACACAACACATAACACACACTTCATAACACACACCTCATAACACACACCTCATAACACACAACACATAACACACACCTCATAAAACACAACACATAACACACACTTCATAACACACACCTCATAACACACACTCATAACACATAACACACACTTCATAACACACACCTCATAACACACACCTCATAACACACAACACATAACACACACTTCATAACACACACCTCATAACACACAACACATAACACACACTTCATAACACACACCTCATAACACACAACACATAACACACACCTCATAACACACAACACATAACACACACTTCATAACACACACCTCATTACACACAACACACACCTCATAAAAACACAACACATAACACACACTTCATAACACACACCTCATAACACACAACACACACCTCATAACACACACCTCATAACACACACCTCATAACACACAACTCATAGCACACACTTCATAACACACAACACACACTTCATAACCCACAAAACACAACACATAACACACACTTCATAACACACACCTCATAAAACACAACACACACCTCATAAAACACAACACATAACACACACTTCATAACACACACCTCATAACACACAACACATAACACACACTTCATAACACACACCTCATAACACACAACACATAACACACACTTCATAACACACAACACATAACACACACTTCATAACACACACCTCATAACACACAACACATAACACACACTTCATAACACACACCTCATAACACACAACACACACCTCATAAAACACAACACATAACACACACTTCATAACACACACCTCATAAAACACAACACATAACACACACTTCATAACACACAACACATAACACACACTTCATAACACACACCTCATAACACACACTTCATAACACACAACACATAACACACACTTCATAACACACACCTCATAACACATAACACACACTTCATAACACACACCTCATAATACACAACACATAACACACACTTCATAACACACACCTCATAACACACAACACATAACACACACTTCATAACACACAACACATAACACACACTTCATAACACACACCTCATAACACATAACACACACTTCATAACACACACCTCATAACACACAACACATAACACACACTTCATAACACACACCTCATAACACACAACACATAACACACACTTCATAACACACACCTCATTACACACAACACACACCTCATAAAACACAACACATAACACACACTTCATAACACACACCTCATAACACACAACACACACCTCATAACACACACCTCATAACACACACCTCATAACACACAACTCATAACACACACTTCATAACACACAACACACACTTCATAACACACAAAACACAACACATAACACACACTTCATAAGACACACCTCATAAAACACAACACACACCTCATAAAACACAACACATAACACACACTTCATAACACACACCTCATCACACACAACACACAACACATAATAAACAGCACATAACACACACCTCATAATACACAACACATAAGACACACCTCATAACACACAACTCATAAAACACAACACATAACACACAACACATACACACTTTATAACACACACCTCATAACACAACACAACACACACCTCATAATAAACAGCACATAACACACACCACATAACACACCTCATAACACACAACTCATAAAACACAACACATAAAACACAACACATACACACTTTATAACACACACCTCATAACACAACACAACACAACACACACCTCATAATAAACAGCACATAACACACACCTCATAACACACAACTCATAAAACACAACACATAACACACAACACATACACACTTTATAACACACACCTCAAACACAACACAACACAACCTTATAATACACAGCACATAACACACACCTCATAACACACAACACACACTTCATAACACACACCTCATAACACACAACACATAACACACACTTTACAACACACAACTCATAAAACACAACACATACACACTTTATAACACACACCTCATAACACATAACACACAGTGTACAATATTCCAAAGCAGCTTTATAAAAAGAAATAAATTACACACACACACACACACACACACACACACACACACACACACACACACACATTACAGCATTAGAAACAAGTCCCTCTAAGATTCCCCATAATAAGCAGGCCACAGGCAACAGTGGAAAGGAAAAGCTTTCTGAGATGACATGAGGAAGAAACCTTGAGAGAAACCAGACTCAAAATGGAATTCATCATCAACTCCCAGTGTCTGTTCATTACAGTTCCATCATTGTTGAGGTTTTCACCTGTTCAGTGATTGAGACTGGAGTGTAAAACTGTTCATAGAGATTGCAGACCTGAACAATTAAAGCAATTATTAATTACAGTCCATGTCCATCTTCATGGTTCTTGAGTTTAACCTGAACCTCATGGATCTTTAGATTGTTTCATGTGGAACCATCCTCAGCTGCAGAGAGTGGGAAAGAACTCCATCTAGAGGTAGGGTGTCTGAATGAATTAGATGGGTCCAGAAAGAATTAAAAGGATGAAGAAAGAGAATAAAAAGAGAAAATGATGAGAAGGATGAGATGTTCCATAACTAAATTAAATGCAACTTTTTGGGGAATAAAACACTTTCTGGTGTGCTGTTATGGAAAATTAACCAGCTTCAGGTTGGGAGCGGTGTCTCCACTTCACCACTTTTATCATGTATGTACATTCTCTCTCTCTCGGTCGAGTTAAACATGCTCCTGAGGTTCCAGTGATCACTGTTCCTGCCCCCCTTCCCTCCGCGGATCCTCCCACTTTGTCCTGGTCTTCCTCTGGATGATGTTCTCTTCTATTGGAGGCGACTCTGTGCAGCTGATGATGTTCCACATCAACGGCCTGGAGATCCATGAAATTCCAGAGTAAGAACAGGAACTCTGAGGATTTGGACTGTAGTTAATGTCAACACTCTGCTACACTGACTCAGGACTACAGTCTGCTATGATCTCCATCACTGCACCTCATCATCGTTAATTTGTAATAAATGGACATTCGGTGGCACCCAGATGAGGATGAGGTTCCCTCTTGAGTCTGGTTCCTCTCAAGGTTTCACAAAACAAAAAAACATGAATTGAATTAAATTTAATGTACCTCTAACTGCACCTTCTCTG
Organism: Silurus aristotelis; assembly: GCF_946808225.1. Taxonomy (NCBI): domain Eukaryota; kingdom Metazoa; phylum Chordata; class Actinopteri; order Siluriformes; family Siluridae; genus Silurus; species Silurus aristotelis. The sequence continues at coordinate 1,341,138 of NC_139585.1, read as the reverse complement.
TATGCCAGTGTAGCGTTTGTGATTTTCCCCCTGCAGGCCACGTTAAACTCCATGCCAAAACCTAAGACAAAGATCCCAAAGTGTCTGGAGAAAAAGAAGAAGAAGAAGAAGCAGGCCGATGGCACCTTTAAGATCTCTGAAGATGGAAGGAAAAGTGTGCGCTCTCTATCTGGGCTTCAGCTGGGGAACGATGTGTTGTTCCTAAAGCAGGAGACATACGTAAATCCTCGTCACAGACTTCATGTTCGGAACATGTTCCCTCAAAACCCAAATGATGGCGATGATGATGATGATGATGTAGTTGTGGTTTCACATGCAGTGAGTGATCCAGGTTTATATAATGAGCCAGGAGAGGACTCTCTGTTCTCCCGCCCTGGGCTCGGGACACTCGTTTTCCGGAGGAATTACAGCAGTGATGGAGTTCAGGAAGTTGATGCTTTTGGAGTAGAAGGTGAGGAGTTGTGGAGAAAAGAGAATTCTTACTTCAGTGAGTGTGAGCGTGTACATCTCAGACATTCCAGTCTGTGTCAGGACACCTGCAGCAGCTCTGCAAGACTTCAAGACAGATATTCAAAGGTACAAAAATACTCAGAACATACAACCCCGATTCCAAAACAGTTGGGACACTGTGTAAAATGTAAATTTAAAGCGAATGTAATGATTTGTAAATCTCATAAACCCATATTTTATTCACAATAAAACACAAAACATTTCAAATGTTTAAACTGAAAAAAAAATTACCATTTAAAAAAAAGAATAAGATCATTTTGAATTTGATGGCTGCAACACGTATCAAAAAAGTTGGGATAGAGCCACTGTTTAGCATCCCGTTTTCTGTCCGTATACATCTGGGAACTGAGGAGAGCAGTTGCTGAAAATTTGGGAGAGGAATGTTGTCCCATATGTGTCTGATACATGATTCTATCTGCTGAACAGTTCTGGGTTTCCTTAGTTGTATTTTTCATTTCATGAACAGAGCATGTTTTTAGTTTACATTTTACACAGTGTCCCAGCTTGTTGGAATCTGGATTGTACCTCTACCTGCAAAAACGTCTTGTCTTTGCACCAACAAGCCATAACATTTTACCCACTGAGAGGTGAAAGAAATAATGTTGGCACCTGCATGGGAGTGGAAAACATTAGGCAGCCTGTGAATATTTAGATCTGAAAGTTGATGTGTTGGAAGCAAATAAAATGGGCAAGTGTAAAGATCTAAACAATTTTAATAATCAAAAACAAGTCATGATGTCTAGATGACTGGATCATTGATTTTTCAAAATAGCAGGTCATGTGGGGTATATTTGGTATACAAGGGTTAGAACCTACCAAAATTGCTTCAAGGAAGAAGAAGAGAACCAGCAACAAGCACATGGGCACTTGAGCCTCATAATATTTTATATCCATTGAGAATAAAGACTAGTTCATCTGAAGACCTTTTGTAGCATTGAATGCTAAAGAAAAAGTTGGTCCTGGCTATAGCTGTATAGCTGCAGAATGGACTTAGAGCCCATGTAGACCCCTGTACACCTCCAGAAGCTCATACAATAGTCATGTTAGCATCAGAACTGGACCATCTAGCAATGGGAAAAGATGGTCTGGTCCACTCAATCATATTTTCTTATCAATCATATGGATGGTCAGACTCATATCTGTGGCTGGTTTGTGGAGAAATAGAAACATGGTTCACTATGGGAGGATTCACTATGGCTTTAAAGCCAAAACGAATGTGCAAAATTCAACGTTAAACTGCTTTCTATTGTATATAAACATTTTTTGCAGGCGTTTCTGTGGGACTGCGATGATGATGAAGATGATGGTGATTACGAAGTAGAGTATGATGACCTGCATCCTTGCTCCTCTCCTCTGAAGGTGTTCTTGTTGTCTCAGGGTCTAGAGGAGTTCCTGTCCCTGTTCCTGAAAGAGCAAATGGATTTGGAAGCTCTGATGCTGTGCTCGGAGCCTAACTTGGTCATCATCAATGTTCCACTAGGACCCAGGAAAAAGCTTCTGGAAGCCTGCAGTCGGCGCACACACACTCTGCAGCGAGCCAGGGCCATGTGTGATACTCAGCTCTAAGAATGTGTGAACTTAAGTGATGCCTACAACAGTTTAGGAGTTCCTTTATGTGAATGATTCATATTTATGTTTGCTTTTATATGGATATATATTAGACACAGCTGGGTTTGTAGAAAATGACCATTTGAAATATGTTAAAAAAACATGTACGTGACAATGTGTATTGAATAACAGGTAGATGTTCTGACAGTATACGTCCATTAAGTGTGTTATAAATGTTGTGATGTCTATTCATTGTATTTTGCTAGAGCTTGTTCTAAAGCTGTAATATACTGTAGTGATTTAACATCAGCTGATTTTGGTCCATCTACCTCTCAAACATGATCCTTCCATCCTCTACCACTCTATCCTCTACCACTGCTCCACTGATCCCTCCATCTTGCATCCTTTTTTAGTTAACGTAAAGTACTGAAGTTTGGGCTCTGGCATGTACTTAAGTAAAAAGTAGTCATAAGTAGTTATTTCTACCTGTTTCAGTGTCACGCTGGTAACTGGACGCCACGCCATATTAATATAAGGGCTGTTAATTGATTAAAATATTTGATTGCCCTGTTCTAAATGTACCTTGAATTAGTTCTTTCAAATGTTTGAATACTGTAATCAACATGAGCATGAACATATAATGATGCTGGATGCAAATGTATGTTTATTATTCGTGAAATTAAACTCAACATAGAGCATGAAGACATGATATTCTTGTAAATGTTTCAAAGTATTTATGGTTTTTAAATTACATCAATTATCATGACACCAAATGGAACCTTTGCTATGTTCCACACAGATGGTTAATGAGGCGATACCAGAGAAACTGCACCTCTTATAACTTTTATAGGGATTACAGAATCAGAGAATATTAATATTCTATGTGAATTTATTTAAAAGTAGATATTTTGAGCTTTCTATACATATATTATATGTCTGTAAGGCAAATATTCCCCGAGATTCAGGGTGTTTTATTTGTGTGTCTGTGAAGAGAGGAGACAGAGACGGCAGAAAGCGCCCCCTGTCTGTTTTTTTTATTTTACAAAAGCACAACGTTTTGTTGTTATCATGTTAAATGTACAAATAAAAGTAGACCATTTACAGATTCAAATGATTAATTGCTCTTATCTGTGTAAACAATTACGACAGTAATTTATGTTCGTTTTGGCGTTATAAGGAAAATATGCCACCAGAGGGTTTATTGTGCACATCATGGCACCTCTCTTATATTTATTTATATATTTATATTTTTATAAAAAATGGTCAAAAAGAAATGCCTCATTAAATGCGCGTTATTTAAGCCAGTGTCGTTAAAATGAATATGCATTTTAACAGCCTTAATTGATATATTAAAACAAAACTAATTAAACATTTTGTTACCTAATGAATGTATCCAGACTGAACAACCACCATATAGAACACAAGCAGAGAAAAGATGATGATGATCAGGAATGTCTGTTCTTAGTCATGTTTACATCACTGACTCCCTCTGTCTCATCCACGTTAACCCCAGACTTCTTGTTGTTGAACCAGGAAATGATACACCAGCAGTAGATTGAAAAAGATGCTCAATGACAGGAAACAGATGATGGGTCGAAAACGGCTCAATGAGAATAAAAAATATTTACATTTCACCAAGTAGATTAAAACTAAACTAATGAGCCTGTTTTGAAAATGTAAGAAGTGGAAAATACAGACATTTGTGTAAAAATTTAATGAGTACTATTTATTTTTCGGACAACTTTTTACTTTTAAAGTATTGATATCAGAAAAATCTACTTGAGTACAGTAACAAAGTATTTGTACTTCATTACTTCCCACCTCTGCCTGAAAGGAAAGAGGACAGCATGCCGGAAGCATAACAGCCGAGGGTACCTTGGGAACATACCCCGATTTGGAGTAGAAGAAGGCACTGGCTATGCCTGGAGTAAATTCTAGGAATGAGGGGGCTACAGAGAGGGCCTGAAGGTCCCCTACTCTCTTGAGAGAGGAGATGGCCAAAAGGAACACAGTCTTGACTGTGCGGAACCTCAAAGCCACCTCAGTCAATGGCTCGAAGAGAGGCTCAGACAGTTCCTCCAAGACAACGGCCAAGTCCCACGCAGGCACTCTAGATCGTACCGGAGGCCTCAACCTGAGGTACTGCGGAGGAAACGCGTTACCTATGGGTTCTTACCTAGTGACTGCCCCACAAGGGTGGCATGACAGGCCGCAATGGTGAACACGTAAACTTTCAGGGTGGAAGGAGCCAACCCTTGGGTGAAATGTTCTTGAAGGAATTCAAGCATTAGGCAGGTAATCAGGCAGTTAGTCAAGTCAAGTCAAGTCAAGAAGCTTTTATTGTCATTTCAACCATATATAGCTGACACAGTACACAGTGAAATGAAACAACGTTCCTCCTGAACCCTGGTGCTCCATACAACAACAATCACAAAAAACAGAAAACATGAACTAAGGACTGTAAGTGTCCTCGCCACATAAAGTGCATCATGTGCAACCTGGTGCAAACAGTGCAAAGACAGCAAAAGGCAACACAAGACAATATGGGACAGTGCAAGACAACACAAGACAGGGTAAGACAAATACACAAGATACAAAATAGTGCCACCAGTAAACCAGTTGTATATTGTACACTGCAGTCTGTAAGAGATGTAAAGTGAACGTTGTAAGTAACGAAAAAATGTAAACAAAATGTTGTGCAAAAGAGCAATAACAGCAATCCAAAAAAAGATGTGCAAAAACGGCATGTAAACAGTTTATGGTAATGAAGTGATGGATGTGTGAAGTGAGTACGAGTGTGTGTTGAGTCCAGGTTGTACAGATCAGTCACACAGTTGTGTGTGTGTGCGAAGAAGTCATTCAGCGTATCTGGGAGGGGGGCGTCACGGTCACATGCGGGTGATGTCGTCTTGTAGTTTGTGATCGCCTGGATGCTCTGCCACATGCGCCGCGTGTCTCCGCTGTCCTGGAAGTGGCCGTGAATTCTCTTGGCGTGTGCGCTTCGTCTCTCTGAAGGCACAGGACAGTTTTGCTCACACTGTTTTTAAGGCCGTCTTGTCCCCTGCTTTAGACTTTAGCAGTCTCTTAATTTTAGATGTTTGTGTAAACAACATCCAACGTGTTTTCTCCTCTGGTTGCAAAGTCCACATTCTGATGAAATTTAGGGAGCACAGTCCTGAGATTTGCATGGTTGAAATCTCTGGTGACAAATATTCCGTCAAGGTGTGTGTGTTTTGTAGTTTGCTAATGATCCCGTAGAGTACGCTGAGCACTTCCTTAGCATTAGCGCTAGGTGCAAGGTATCTACACTCTAAACACAATAGCGGTGCTGAATTCCCGGGGTAAATAAAAAGGTCGGCAACCATAAACTCCAACAGCGATGAGCAGTAGGTGGAAACAAGCACAGAGTTCTTACACCATTCTGTGTTAATGTAAACATACAGACCGCCGCCGCAAGTCTTACTGCACAGAGCTTCTGTCGGCACGAAACGCGGTTAACCCGTCCAGCTGAATTGCAGCATCCGGAACTCTGTTGCTCAGCCACGTCTCAGTGAACACAAAGATGCAGCAGTGTCTGTACTCATGCCAAGTAGCTTGCTAGATGTAGTCTGGTTTATTATCCAGAGAGCAGACATTTGCCAGCAGTAGAGATGGTGGAGCAGGCCGGCTAGGGTTAGCTTTCAGCCTAGCACTAGCCCCCGCTTGCTTTCCGCGCTGCCGCTTACTCGTGCAGCTCTTTCGATTTCCCCTTCTCCGTCCATCTGCCACAGGCGATGCCGAGGTCTGGAGGCCTGGTTCTCGAAGCAGGCCGAAGTCACATAGCTTCTGCCGCAGATCATCGTTTATTTTGTAGTTGGGCTTGTTTCTGAATTGATTGAGTGTTCGGCGGTGATACACAGGGACACCGGTTGCTCCGATGTCCATATATTGCGTAAGGCGGGCTACGAAGTGAAAGTAGCACCATTTTGGGTCCGGATCGGCCGCTGCAAGCTACTGCCTCGCCGCCATCTTGGATCTTAACTGGATCTAAGTGGTGTCGTTCGACCAGTGCCGCATCCACACAGTTCACGAAGGTGCAGGGTAAGAGAGCAAGACCAAACTGAAGGACCCAGGTAAGCTTCGGCCCTGAAAGCGAACCTCAGGAAGAGGTTCTTCTGTGAGACAGAAGGATGGATGTATGAAAGTATTCATCCTTCAGATCTATCATGACAAACCAGTCTTCTGACCTGATTTGAGACAAGACCTCCTTCAGATTTAGCATCCTTTCTTGTTCCAAGTCCAGAGCCGGCTCGGGCCCCACCAAGGCTACATCCTGCTGTAGCTCTAGGGTCCTCATGAGAGGCGCAAACCCCTTTCTCTTTCTCACCCCATCCTGAGGCATCCTGAGGTTTGGCCAGCTCCAGTCACATCCCACCTCATGAAGATTATTGACCTTTAAAGAAATAGATGCAGAACTCGCAAACTTCCCGAACCATCTAGAAACGTTCCAGTGCCAGTTGGATCCCACTACATGTGTGGAGTTTTGACATTGGACCTCCTGAAGTGTTTAAAGGCTCTGGCATGGAGAAGCTGGTGTTGGATCTGTGATGATCGAAAATGTTGAGCTATTTTATGAATTGCTCAGTAGCTCCTAGTTTTATAACCATAATGACTGTAGAAGACTGTAGAAAGATCATCAGTCATAATCACACACTCCAGTGCTCATGTTAGTTCTCACTCTCCAGTGTTCTGTAGTGTTTAAAGACTATAATCACACTCTTGATGTCACCCAAATGAGGATGAGGTTCTGCTTTAGAGTCTGGTTCCTCTCAAGGTTTCTTCCTCATAACATCTAAGGGAGTTTTTCCTTCACCACAGTTGCCACGGCTGCTAATCAGGGATAAACACACACCATTCACCTTCATTGTTAAATTCTGTAAAGCTGCTTTGAGACAATGTCTGTTGTGAAGAGCGCAATAGAAATAAACCTGACTTGACTTGCCAAACTCTTGTTAAAAAAATTTTTACATTTACATTTAGTAATTTCTGATTTAGCATATTGGTTTGCATTGTTTCTCCACATTCTTGTGTGAGACACACTGAAATTATATTTTTGTTCATTTTAAAGAATTCTCTCATGATCACTAATATTTTGAGGAAGAAACACTACTAATGAAATGATGCTCAGTTTTTTTAAAAGCATAAAATGTGTGTATGTTTTAGGCGTGTAACGGTACACAAAATTTACGGTTCACTACGTACTTCGGTTTTTAAGTCATAGTCCGGTTTAATTTCTGTACAGTTATAGAGGGGAAGAAATGCAAAATATAAAATTGTCATTTGTCATTTTTATTAATGCAGTTTATTTTTTTTCACACATTTGTGATCAACATTTGAACCGTTGACAAAGTAGTTTCTAAACTATTTAAAATAAAATGCTTGGTTAAATAATATATAAAATTGTATTATTTAATATTGAATAAAAAATAAAATTTATCAAATTAATGCAAACACTTATTATATTGATTAAATTAAGTAATCAGTTAAATTGACACAAATTCAGTTGATTCAATAAAATTAAATAAATGGAAAAATAAATGTAATAGTTCACATCTGTAAGACCCCATTTGGGTAGTACAGATGTGCATGTAATGTGTGTTGTGTATGGAATTTTGTGATAAATGTATTACTATTGTAGCTATTTATATATAACTACTTGTGTCTGAACATATTATAAGTCCTTCTTTATAATATTTGCAGCATGATAGATTTTTAGTCACGTGATCAAATTTTATTTTGCAAATAAATAATTAATATATTTTTTAAAAGATTGTTTTAATGATTTTTGAAAAAAAAAATCTTTACACATCTATATTCATCTATATTCATGTTTTTTTTTTAAATATATAAACCGTTCAAAGAACCGACTCAATGAACTGATTAATGGAGCCGACTCAAAGATTCGACTCATCCGTGAGGCAATTCGTTTTTTTTCCTCACTGAAAAAAAAAGAAAAGATTCTAGTTATTTTTCTGCAGTAACTTCGTATGTCGGATTTAATGTTAGATACAGATTCTGATCTGATGTAGATAAAATATCAGACACAGATAATAGATTAGACACATAACACAGTAAAACTTTAATATAAACAGTAATACGTGTGTTTTAATTGAAACCCTTGTTTCAGTGTTAAAACTTTATTTACAAGAATCTGATTTGTAAAGAGAAAAAACATGGAAAAAAACAGTAGATTCCTTTTAATCCTGAACACTGGATTTTATTTCCTCTTCATAAGTCACAGTTGTCATGATAACCTGTAAAAACATCATACACTGATTATAGAGTTCTCGTTAAACAGGAAACAGAAAACACACAACTTCCTGTTTGTTCTCACCTTGTCCTCCAGTGTATAAGAACCTGACAGAGGGATAAAAAATAGAACAGTAGTGAGGAGAATAGAATTCTTTAGAAATATATTTACATTCATGTTTAGATGGAAACTAAAATGTAAACATCAATTAAAATCTTTGAACATTTGAATCGATTTTTACATCACGACAGAGTCCATTAGTGATTAAGTGAAGATCAGAGAGAAACGTTTCAGCTGATAAAACGAGTTAAATTTCAGTAATATAATTACACATTACACATCTCTCTGCTCATGTGATTGGGGCTGTGGGGAAATGTTTATATTCATGTTTTATTCTATTTCTTTATTTTGTAAAGAAGATATAACTAATGCCATAGCACCACCATTGGGTCAGACCTTGGCAATCAAATCAGATTTGAATTGTCACATACACATGCATACAGAGTACGACATGTACTGACCTGCTTTTTATGATTGTCCAATAATTATTAGAAATAAAATAAATACAAATATAATAAAAGATTTGACTCACATCTCAACACTGCTGTGGTCATGGTATACACTTTTTCTGTGTAGTGTGTGTTTAATATAGAACATCTGATGAGTGAGTGTCAGTACCTTTGCTCATGATGAGGGCAACAGCAAGGACCACAACAAAGACAAACACACTGAAGTAGATCAGATAGAACCACTTCTCACCATCACCACTCAGTTGTGTGTCTGTTTCTGAACAGATACAGAAGAAGATCAGATATAGACAAAGATTAGATATTGATCAGATACAGAAGAAGATCAGATATAGACAAAGATTAAATATTGATCAGATACAGAAGAAGATCAGATATAGACAAAGATTAGATATTGATCAGATACAGAAAAATAGTGAAACTTATCACAGGTAGTATAGAATTAGGACATGTATCTTTCAGTAAATATTAGAGATCAGATTAAAATCATACAATTGCACAGTGAAGTGCAAGAGAAAGTGCCCCCTTTCCTGCTGTAACGTTTACAGTGTCAACTATGGTCTGTGTGATCTTCTGAAATAAATATATCAGTATACTGAAGTTTTTACAGCTTTAGATTGTAGTCTGTATTCTCTTACACACACACACACACACACACACACACACACACACACACACACACACACACACAGCTTATATAGAAATCGTTGTGTTTACCTGTTACAGTAACATTGGTGGAATGGCTTACAGTAGTAATAGGTGACTTTATCTCACACCTGTACGATCCAGAATCCTGCACAGAGATTTTCTTAAAAATGAGGAATAACTGACGTTTGTTCTCAGTGATGTTCCTCCATTCTGTTGTTATGTGTATGGAGGGAAATAAAGGTCTGCATTCTCTCATATCATTCACTCTGCACCAAAACACTGCCATATTATTCCAGCAGTGTGATTCAGCTTCTACAGTGCAGTTGATCATCAGGGTTTCTGATACACGAGCTCTCCACACTGTGTTCCTCAACACCATGAGAGATGGAGTACAAACCGCATCAGAATCTAATACACACAATCAGACCAAAAAGTAAGAAACATGGTGATTAGTTTATACTATGAGGAGATATTATCTAGAAGATTAAGCAGAAGAAGAGAAAACAATGGTGTACATGAAAAAGGACTGGACATGCCATAAACTAATGCTGATTTAATAATAAAGAAGAGATACAGAACAAGATCAGGACTATCGTATCAGAATCCCTTATGATCAACTTCTCAATTAAAACTTTTTACTTTTCCTTCCTTCCTTTTCTATGCACACATTTTTAGCACAGTTGCACAACTGATTGTCACTTTAACGCTGGACAGGAACAGAACAGTTCACTTTAATATAAGCACATGGACACTTCAGTGACAGTCACACTGGGACACTTTAAAAACTGGACTTCTGTCAATACCTGTCATACATATCCACCTCTTCCTGCCTGATTCTTGTATATATAGTTATAGTGTCCATATATATATATATATATATATATATATATATATATATATATATATATATATATATATATAAATCTGATACAGAAAATGATCTGATCCAGATAAAAGATCAGATACAAAAAAAAGAAAAATCACAAATTTAAAACAAAAATCATGGAATGTAAGTTTAATCTAAGTGGCAGTAATGTAATATAGTGTAATGTAATGAGTTTCTCCATCTTCATATTTGTGTCCAGATTTGTCACGATCACTAACATTTGTGAGGAAGAAACTTTAAAGAGAAATATTGTCTGGTGTAGAAATGGGAGAAAATCAAAAGATAAAAAAAAAAAAAATTATTTATGTATTTTGAATAAAAAAAGAATTCATTTCTTTTTTTTTTTTTTTTTTTTTAAATAGATTTTTACAAATATTTCTCAGTGGGTTTTTTTAGATGTTTTTGAAAATACTTGTGTAAAAGTCAATATTTTTATTTTCACTTCATCAAAACCTGTTAGTGTTTGATTTTTATTTTAGTACAATTTTAGTAATAATGTTTATTATATTTTTCTGTATTATTATATAGTAATTTATTAAAATGTGTTCATTAAGATTTTAAATGAATCAGCTCTTGATGTTCTTTTGTTGAAGTAATTTTTTTTTTCTTAAATTGCAGTAAAGAGTTTTTAAGTTCATTGCAACTAGTAAAAGTATTTTTTAGGGCAGAGGGGAATTTTTTCGGTTTGTTTGTTTTTACATATCAGATTTAATATTTATTTCTATTGTCTGATTCAGGTGGAGGTGTGAGGTGTGAGGTGTTCCAGGATGTTAGTGCACAATGTGGATTTGAAGAAGGTCCTGAGGTGAAGTGGAGAGCATTAGAATGAAGGTCTCACACCTCACCATGGATTATCATAATATTTAATATTGTCACTTTCCAGCAGTGAGGAGTTCAAGCTGTTATTTAAGCCTGCAGAGTAAAACTGACTGAGAAAATAGACAAAGTGCGCTCATGAGACTATTCAGTTTCCTCAATTTAAGGTTGTGTTTATTCTTTTTCTCTCCTTTTGTGTCAAGAATTATGTTTTATAATATGTTATGATGTATTATGTACCTATTTGTCAAACTGTTTTGCATATGTACTGGAAATGTTCTATTTTCTTATTTGTTACAAGATGTATATATTGTGGATCAGATTTACTCAATAAAGCCATTTAGAAAAAAGGTAAAACTGACTGAATGGATCCAAATAACGCATTTAATATATACGAGTTGTTATGTCTACAATTCTGCTGAAATAACACAGAGATAAAGTAGTGCTACAACAGTATATTTATGTGATTAAAATGCTGTTACAGAGTGTTTTAGCTCTGATATTGAACAGGACCAGGATTAACTGATGATGATCAGAAATTCCTTCATCTTCATTCACAATGTTAAGAATGATAGTATACTCTCTCTCTCTCTCTCTCTCTCTCTCTCTCTCTCTCTCTATCTTTTTTGCTCTCTTTCTCTATCTGAAAGTCTTTTCATTTTTCTCTCCTTTTCACCTTGTTTTTCTCATCTTTTGTTGTATCTGATTTTTCTGCATCAACTTTAGTATATCTAATTTAATATCAGATATATTAAAAATATATAGGTGTAGTCTGTATTCTCACACACACACACACACACACACACACACACACACACACACACACACACACACACAGCTTATATAGAAGTCGTTGTGTTTACCTGTTACAGTAACATTGATGGAATGGCTTACAGTAGTAATAGGTGACTTTATCTAACACCTGTAAAGTCCAGAATCCTGCACAGAGATTTTCCAGAAAATGAGGAGTAACAGACGTTTACTCTCAGTGATGCTCCTCCATTCTGTTCTGATGTTTTTGGAGGGAATTAAAGGTCTGCATTCGTTCATATCATAAATTTTGCACCATGACACTACATTATTCCAGCAGTGTGATTCAGCTTCTACAGTGCAGTTGATCATCAGGGTTTCTGATACACGAGCTCTCCACACTGTGTTCCTCAACACCATGAGAGATGGAGTACAAACCGCATCAGAATCTAATACACACAATCAGACCAAAAGAAACAAAAACATGATTAGTGATTAGTTTATACTATGAGGAGATTTTATCTAGAAGATGAAGCAGAAGAAGAGAAAACAAATATATACATGAAAAAAGACTGGACATGCCATAAACTAATGCTGATTCAATAATAAAGATGAGATACAGAAAAGGTCCAGATACCAAAAAAGAAACATAGAGAACCAGAACACATAAAGGAGAAATCCGAAAAGAGAAAAAGATCAGATTCAGGAAGCTATTGTCATGATGTAAAAATTGAGATTGTTTTTGTTGGACACTGATATGTGAAATATTCACCACAAAGTTCAAACAAAAAACAAAAAAATGTAAGTTTAATCTAAGTGGCAGTAATGTAATATAGTGTAATGTAATGAGTTTCTCCATCTTCATATTTTTGTTCAGATTTGTCACGATCACTAACATTTGTGAGGAAGAAACTTTACTGAAAAATATTGTCTGGTGTAGAAATGGGAGAAAATCTAAAGATTTAAAAAAAAAAAAAATTATTTATTTATTTTGAATAAAAAAGGAATTAATTTCATTTTTTTATATATATATATATATATATTTTATTTTTTATTTTTTTTTTTTTTACACATTTCTCAGTGTTTTTTTTTTATGTTTTTAAAAACACTTGTATATTTTCTCATTTTCAAAAATAAAAGAATATGCATATATATATATTTTTTATTTATTTATTTTTTTTTTATTACAACTTTTTATCTGTGTTTTAATTTGTAAGTAGATTTTGCACACATTTTTTCAATGTGTTTTTTATATTTTCAATTTAGCTGTGATTGGTTAAGTATGTTGTGTTTTTTGTTTGTTTTTTAACGTAATTATTGTTGTGAACACGGGTGTTTTGAAATTTCTTTTATAAAAAATTTTTTTATATATAAATAAATATTGATTGTCAAAATACAATAAAATAAAAATCCTGTATTTTTAATCACTTCATCGAAATCTGTTACTCTACTGTAATAATAAGTTTTGTGGTTTTAGAACAATTTTACTCTGATTACTTATATTCTTTTGTTTAAATGTTTAAGCGCAAAACAGATAAAACGCTGAATAAACATGAATAAAACTCTGTAACTCACCGAGTGTTTTAGCTCTGATACTGAACAGGACCAGGATTAACAGACCGCTGATGATCAGGAGGTCCTTCATCTTCATTTACAATGTTCAGAATAATAG
>NC_139585.1:1316534-1327292 GCF_946808225.1 Silurus aristotelis | reverse complement strand
CTTTCTCTCTCTCTCTCTCTCTCTTTCTCTCTCTCTCTCTCTTTCTCTGTCTAAGGTTCACTCTTTTGTTCTCTCTCATCTTCACCTTGCTCTATGTGAGGGTTGTCTTTTTTATGATCCTGGACACTGAGATTAAAACCACTTTCTCTTTAGTGTTAGAGCTGTGAGAGTTTATTCTCCTGTGCAGGAAACACAAACTATACACATTGTAGATTTGTACAGGTCTCACAGTACAACCTCACTGCAGCCGTTTACACACTGCTGAAGGTTTAATATTCATGTTATGTACAGAATAAAACACTGTGTCTATCTGCGTGTGTACATTCTATATACAGTGGAGTGTGTATATGGAGTGGAAGATCTCCTGACCTCAGAGCTCTGACCTCGACTCTATACACAGTGTATATATCAGGTTCAGAGTGTGTAGTCGCAGCATATGAACTTTGTCACCTCAGAAAAAATAAAACCACATTTTCTCTCACAGTACAGATTATGTGTGTCTATAACAAAAAGACACAACTTTATCTTTACGTGTTCAGAAACTGATTTTTTTTTTTGTAAATAGAAATTATACCAAATATGGATTTTGGGAATCTTAACACAAATGAGTAAAAATTATCTATATAATATATAAATCATATACTCCATTAGAGACGCTTTATTGTAGTCACGTGATCATATTTTATTTAGTGAAAAAATTTTTATTCATTACTAATAATTAATTTATTATTCATACAAAAGAAACTCATTCAACATATTCATTATAAAACAAAAACTCTGCGCTCATTCTCGCTTTAAAGAGTCGACTCAACGAGCCGACCAAAAGATCCGACTCATCAGTTAGATGATTCTTTTTTCCTCATCGAAGAAAATAAAGTACATTTCTGAGGTAAAAATAACTCGATAAAACTGACATTTCCGTTTATTTTTATGATTTATTTTAACCTCTGCCTACAGTTTATAACTTTACTTTCTCGGATGTTAGAATATGATTTTTGGATATATTTTCACTGATAATAATTTCATGCTAACGTGCTAACACTATAATAAAGTTAGCAGCGCTGTGACTGAAATCCTAACATTATTCCTGACTTTATTTAAATTATTTAGCTATTTATTTTTATTACAACATGGTAAAAATATGAATAGAAACGTGTATTTGTCTGTAGAGTCTTGAGAATGTCAGTATATTAGTAATTGTTTTTATTATTTTTTACTGTACTTGTGTTTCCTGAGGTAAACTGATCAGTAATCCATGGTTTACAACCTGAGAAGGAGAAAAAGATCTACATTTTTCTGTGTGTGTGTGTGTGTGTGTGTGTGTGTGTGTGTGTGTGTGTGTGTGTGTGTGTGTGTGTGTGTGTCAGGACACGACGCAGTCTTTTCTGAAGCAGGATCACAGGTGAAAGATCTCCAGAATCAGGTATGTGGGGATGAAGGTACCACAGACCCCTGGTATAACAGTGAACATCAGGAGATAATAGTGTGACACAGGAGCAGGACACTGATTGATCATTATTAATATTTTATGTGATATACCTTAATAATCTAAAAACAATATTTGCATTAGAATCCATCATGTGAGAGACTGTAAAGTAAAGTATTGTATGTTACCTACAGAAAGCTGATTAAATACAGCATTTAATTACAGAAAAAACATACGGTATTTAATTACAGGAGTAAAAATACAGCATTTAATTAGAGAAAAAAAAATACAGTGTTTAATTTATAAACAGTAAATGTGGTTTAAGGTTCAACACAGAACATTTCTCTATCAGGGTGCTAGATGAAGCCCTGGTCCATATAGTCCATGTAGAGGATTATATGAAGGTATTGAAGGTGCTGGAAAAGTGTTCTTGTAGTAAGGATGATACCTGACACTAAGCCCGAGTGGGTCCCTGAGACTCTGCCTATGAGAACTCAGTGAGGAACAAAGGTTGGGCTCGGAAGAACCACATGAAACCTTGTTGAAAACACACGTCTGGAGCTCATGGGGATGCAGGAACCCGTGTGGGAAAATGGTGAATGCGGACATGGATGAAGAAGGAAGCGAGGGTGAAGAGCACAGAAGAGGCAGAGTGGATTTTAGAGATGCAGTGCAGCGATAGCCGAGGCAGTACGGGTCTCCACACAAGGAGGTTTCTGGTTTATTTTTCAATGCAGGTAAAACTGGTGGAGGGAAACTCAAGCAGCTTGTTGGAAATGGCTGAAGAGAGGAATATGATGGAAAACACAATCTTGGACTGAAAGAAAACGCCTCTGGCACCTCGGACGATCTTTTAGATGCGTCTCTTGTATTGTCTTTGTCTGAACTTTCATGTGTGATCTTTTCTGGAGTTTCACATGGACTTTTATGACCACGGTCATTCTTCTCGTCTTTAGTTTTGGGGGAACACACAGCAAACTGCCTGCAAGTGGCGCTCTGCGTCCTCGAAACACATGTAACAAAGGACGAAGTCTCTGAATCTTTCTTTGTAGCTGGTTTGGACTTGACACTAATATTGCTGATCTTCAGCTGTCCAGATTCGGTGGAAGAGAAGGGGTCAGACTTTCCAATTTGCGAACACGTTTGTGCCAAGAGAGCCAACGGACTCTTTGTGGTATCCAACTATAGGGGGGAAAAATCACATGACCTGAAAGCTGAGAAAACTGAGGATTTATTTAAGTAATTAATCATCCAAATCATGGTCCAGTTTTACTGTTCTGATCAACACCAATCATCAATATATTTATTTAACATCAGATTTACATGAAATGGTCATCTCCATATCACCTGCATACCAGCATACTTTTTTTTCTCCAAGGTAAAGTATTCTTATGTTAGAATTTGTTCATGGTGATCATAAAAAGGAGAAAGAACAGTTCAGGTTTTTAGGCTGAAAAAGTTATATTTTATGTATTATAAGATCATATAAAAAGTGTTTTATACCTAAACATGAGAAATAAATCCAGAATAGTTTGTTAGTAAATTTTTACAGATTAATTAAGATTAAGATAAAGTTTACCTCAATGTGGCTGAGGGGGGCAGATGAACCAAGCGGTTGGAGAGAATCCGGGTGTAGGAAATGTCCACTGTGTGCCGTGATCATTTTCATTCGTTTAATTGTAGTTCAGGACTTCAGCAGTTCAGTTGCAGGTCCTGGAGACGAGCTCATGATCTGTTTCTAGTTTTATCCAAGTGAAACTGATTTATAACCCACAGGAAGAAAATACATCACCTCCCCAGAGCCGTGTGTGTGTCATTAAATTTACACGTGACTGCACTGGTGCCAAGATTTAAAAGCCCCTGCTTCCCCATCAAAGGCCAAATGGGAAAAACAAAGTCATGCCGAAGCACAGTGGGGTGTGGCTTTAAAAAAAAAAAAAAAAAAGGGGGAAATATAAAATATTCTGGAATTCTAGATTAGGAATCTTATTCCATGGAAGAATAAGTGTCCCCAAAATCACAGCTAGAATTGCTAAGCACTGGTCACTTTAGAGGGTGTTTACCTGAACTATAAATCAAAGCAGAATGAGGTTAAAGACCTTGCACTTTGCTCTCAAGTGACCCCTTTCATGACTGGGCTAAATGAGAGCCTTCATCAAGGTTGTGTCTCAGTAGTAATGAAGGTCATAGGTTTATATCCCAGAACTACCAAGCTGACATTGCTGTGCCCTTGAGGAACGCCTCGAAACCTCAACTGATCTGTTGTAGAAAAATATAAGATAATTGGTTATTAGATAAGGTTATTGTCTGCTGAATGTCCCCACACTGTAGTATGATACTGTGGAGACACTTTTAAGACACTTGGTCAAGGGGATTGGTGTCTGACCCCAAAAGTGGTTTCTTATGTTTGCAAAAGGTTTGGCATGATTCTGGTAGACCTGTTTGCCAATGTAAATGTGACCCATTGGCAAGTGTAGTCTTGCTTCTTCTTAACATTGATGCTTGTTCCAACTTAGATCTTAGCTCCCACACTATGGAACTCCCTGAGTCCTCTACCAGCCTGCCTTAGGGCTCTTTTGTGCTGTAATCTCTTTAGAGCATTACATATATAATGGTGACTTTAAGGATAGACTATTTTGCTAACAATTACATTAGCTGATAGAGTTGCTAACCTTAGTCATAAGCTGGCCTTGCATACATTTAGGTTAGATGGTTTAAGGGGTATGTTGTGGTTGAATCTTCGAAGATGTTGTTTAGGACGTGTTTATAGGAAATAGCACACCTTGGCCAATGGACATGTGGAAAATGAGCTCCTACCCTTCTCACTGCAGTGGTGTGTGTGTGTGTGTGTGTGTGTGTGTGTGTGTGTGTGTGTGTGTGTGTGTGTTTTATCTCTAAGCAGCTTTTTGATGGGTTTTTTTTTAATGTTTTTTTAAATGAGTTCTGTCCTGGTTTCTACACCATTCTCAGTGGTTCAGATGGTGAGAAGCATTATTGATTTCCCCAAACAGAAGATTAATCATTTATTTCAGGTCCAAGAAATTTCACAGTACACATAATACAGGAAAGATTAATGGAAAGGAAAGAACATGTCCAAGGAATGAGTTCTTGATGTTCTCCGGTGTGTTGAACATTCTATGAAATGGGGCCGACATGCTGGAGATGATCCTCTATGAAACACGCAGTGGAGTTTCCTGACAACCTGAAGTTGGGTTTGATGGCTTGTTAATATTCCCTTTGATGAGCACCTCTGTCTGGAAATGTGACCGTTTTCCCCAAAGCTGGGAGAGCATTTCTGCTTGAAGGAAAGGAAATGTCTCTCGTGGAGAAATCCGAGACAGCGGTTCGGGTGAACAGTGTCAGGAAATATTAGCACTAATACTTAGCACTCAGCATCAAGTGCACTCTCAAATTTTTTTTTGCTGAACTTTGTGATGTTCCCTGTCTCATGATCCTAAATTCCTACAGGACATTTAATCATCTTTATGTCTTCTTTATGTTTCCAAACAGACTTACTTTTCACACAGTATTAGCCTTAATAGAATCATGCTACATCCAGAGCGGTAAAGGAGATTGTTTGCTAATGTCACTAAATTGATCAACCCCAAGTTAATGTCTGAGAATGATCAGACAGACTCAGTATTTCAGGAAGCTTCACAATGTTACCCTGAAAGTCATTTATTTAACAAAAAATATTACACAATATTCACACCTTATAAACCAAATATTTTGCACAAAAATTCACATCTTGACTTTCTTCTTGGATATATGTTTTGTTTGTGTGTGTTTTTTTTTTTATAGCATTGGCCTTGTCAGATCCATGCTAACATTCTTCTACAAACAATGTTGCAATGTTTGACAGTTTTGAAAAATTACACCATACTGTTAACATGGTGCGTCTTTATTAGGCATGTTTTAGCTTTTTGCCGGCTACAAGTTTTTTCCTGTAATGCTGTGCTTGTAATTTCTTTTGACATCGTTAGCATGCTGTTAACATCACTAGACTCTGGTAGCATAGAGGAGAATGGCCCAAAAGCTTATACACTGATTTTTTTTTCTTCTTGTTCATGCTGTCACAGTAATTAGCAAAATCTGTTCACCTCAGGATATTAATCAGGCTGCTCTCAAGGATTATGGGATAACTTAACCTTCAGATCTGCTCAGGATGATGTTCTGGTTTCCTGACAGCCTGCCATACTTCCCGTCTTTAGAAGTTTCTGGAGGTTGATGATAAGATATCTGTCTCTTTTTTAACAGTCTTACAGAAGATGGTGTGGAACCTGTTCCAGGAAACTGCAGGTGGTTTTAAGGTGCTGAGGTGTAGTCTCAGTGAGACCTGCTGCAAATACAGCAGCAACTGAATATGATGTTCTAATATGTTAAAATATACCATCAGTTCCTGTATCAATGAATCTTGGATTCTGAATAGATTTGCAGGTCAGGGGTCACAAGATTTTAACTTTAAAACATAGGAAAATGTACATCTCCAGCAATCACATACATATGAATGGAAGATAGTGGAATGAAAAGTATGGTCTGACCACGCCCTCATGTCGAGTCCAAATCTAGCCTAATATACTGAGTGTTATTTGAACAATGAGGCAGTTACTTGTGAACAAGACTACTACTGTTAGCATTACAGTGTGTTCCAAGTTGCCAAAAGAGCGGCTGTCCATGGTGCTGCGAGCACGCTAGTATTACAGCCTGCTGTAGTAGAGTCTATTTTCATTCATCATATTTCATCCGGTTCACTAAAGAAGTGGTTCCCATGCCTTTTTTGCACCACGGACCAATTTCACGCAAGACAAATTTTCCACAGAACTGGAGGGGTCATGCTCAAAACTAAACACAATAACGTGCATACAATAGTACTAATAATTGTTAAATATATAATGAAAAATTAATAATTTCCTGAGAAACTGTACAGCAATGTTTGTTTTATAGTTATCTTTGCTAGGACTAGCTTGAAGTTTTCATTTATCAATGTGTCGAAAAAAACTGGGTGAAACAAGTGTGAGAAAATGCACAGGAAGAAGTGATCTGTGACCACAAAAGTCAATAGAATAGAAATTAATAAAAAAATGTAAAAGTTTTTATTCTTTTTATTCAGTCGGCACCAAATGGTCCACGGCTTGCTACCGAGGTCCCTGCACTAGTGGTGAGTTTAGTGACTCTTTGTTTATGTCCATATTAAATGCACATAAACAACTTGTTTGTTTTATTTGAAACCAATCACCTGCTCCCTTACAGTCTTGAAAGCAAATGAGACGCATGAATCAGTACATGGAGATCAAACAGAATAATAAAAAATAAAAAAAACACTGCTTTGTACACAAATCAAATGAATTAAACTATTAGTGAAAAATCCATTTTGTTTGTGGCGTAATGTGATGATTTATTTAAAGTATGTCAGATGTACAGGAGTAACAAACATCTCTGCCAATCGAAGAACATCTACATGCCCCATGTACACACTACCGTTAGCCACGCCCATCCCTGGGCTCAAATGCACCTTCATTAGCATATAAATGAGGTAATTAAAATTATAGAATATTGTGTGTGATGTGAACGGCAAAACTGAAAGCTTTTCATTAAACATACACAATATATGTGTGTATGTGTGTGTGTGTGTGTGTGTGTGTTAACTGATTGAGTGTGTGAACCAGGATTAGTGTCAGATGAGTGACTAGTCTCGTCTCAGTATGTCAGAGTGCATAGTATTGCAGGGAATTAGGGATTTACCTGCGGGAAGTGTCCATCAGCATCAGGTCGGCTTTCAGCAGGCATGGAGGAAACTTTTTCTGCTTCACAGAACCTGTATACAGATTCTCATTTCATTACAAAAGTTGTGCTTGGTTCATCATAAGCAAAGCATGCACAATGGAGGTTAATAAGTGATATTGTGTTGGTAAAGGTACAATGGATAAGTGGAGGAGTTCAGGTATCTGGGGTCAACAGTGAAAAGTAATGGAGAGTGTGTGTTAGAGAAGTGAAGAAAAAAGTGCAAGCCTGTGAGTGATTAAACTAATAGAGAAAATTGATTTTAGTCATTTTTAATCATCTTTGTGTGGCTCAGAAACCATAAAAAGCTGTTTAATCCTTTTTCTGATTTCAATATTGATAGAAAAAAAGGAAACCAAGATACAAAAGATAAAGCTAACCAGAACAACCAACTTATACACAGGACACAAAGTGTACTGGTAAAAACATTATTTAGGGCAACAACACAATGACAGTGTAACAAGGGCAGGTACAGGAGATAATATATGTGTGATGTAGAACGATGAGAAAGTTGAAAAGTTCCCCTTCAGGAACTGGAGCTGTTCCGCGTTGTCCACACTCTGAATCGCGTGTGTAATCGGTCCAATGGAAAAGCGCGGCATCAATGACTGGGTAAAGTCACAACCAGTAGCTATAAAAGCACACGGAGCGCTAGCTTCTGTATGTTCAGGATGCGCCCTATGTCTGTTTGTCTATTTGGTAGGTGGTCATGTCTGAAAAGATATAAAATGAAAGTGACTGCGAAGATTAAGCACTCTTTTCGGCTGTACGTTTCTCTTTTGCCCCCTGCTTTATTACTGGGGATACACACAACCTCTTTGTCACTTGTTTGGGAGTGGAGCACACTAGGTCGGTTCTCGAGGAAGCCGACTGCACAGATTGTGCTCGCATGTCTATGTGAACACTTCCCTTCTGGAGAGCACTCTTGGTGAAGGTTTCGAAGCATTCGTCAGGAGTTTATACCAGCTGGCAGAGTTTTGTGATTTCGGTGACACTTAAGATTCGCGATGACATCGTGATTGTAATAGCAGATGGCGATGTGTCTGAGAAGCTGCAGTTTGTGCCGGATTTGAAAGAGCGGATATTTGACTTTAACTGTGACAGAATGTCGCTACTCACAAATTGAGAAGGAGTGGCCTGACACAGAGTGTGACGTTGCTGTTTGTACATTTGGTTGGCACGATTTAGGCCATATTAAGGTCACATTTGGATTACACATTGCTGTACCCTATCTTTGCCTAATGTGGTCCACATATGATTGTATATATTTGGGCTATTTCTGCTATTTTACAGGTAGGCCACTTCAGGTGCAAATCCATTTTATCTGCACCATAAGAAGGCTAGCAGTTCAGTATCACTGCCTTAAGTGGCCCACGTCCAGTTGCTATCTGGGAGAGTCCTTCACTGAGGAGAGCAAACATGTTCGAGTGTGAAGCAGTGAAGAATCTCCCACTCACTCAGCAGCCAGGGCTCTAATGCCGGAGTCAGCAGAACCTGGACTGCACTCACTCCCACCAACCATCAGAGAGCTAACTGACTGACACTTCTCAACAATACCTAACACACACACACACACACACACACATAAAATAACAATACCTAACACACACACACACACACATAAAATAACAATACCTAACACACACACACATAAAATAACAATACCTAACACACACACACACACACACACACACATAAAATAAAAATACCTAACACACACACACACACACACACACATAAAATAACAATACCTAACACACACACACATAAAATAACAATACCTAACACACACACACACACACACACATAAAATAACAATACCTAACACACACACACATAAAATAACAATACCTAACACACACACACACACACATAAAATAACAATACCTAACACACACACACATAAAATAACAATACCTAACACACACACACACATAAAATAACAATACCTAACACACACACACACATAAAATAACAATACCTAACACACACACACACACATAAAATAACAATACCTAACACACACACACACACACACACATAAAATAACAATACCTAACACACACACACATAAAATAACAATACCTAACACACACACACACACACATAAAATAACAATTCCTAACACACACACACACACATAAAATAACAATACCTAACACACACACACACACACATAAAATAACAATACCTAACACACACACACACACATAAAATAACAATACCTAACACACACACACACACACACATAAAATAACAATACCTAACACACACACACACACACATAAAATAACAATACCTAACACACACACACACACACATAAAATAACAATACCTAACACACACACACATAAAATAACAATACCTAACACACACACACACACACATAAAATAACAATACCTAACACACACACACACACACATACATAAAATAACAATACCTAACACACACACACACATAAAACAACAATACCTAACACACACACATAAAATAACAATACCTAACACACACACACACACACATAAAATAACAATACCTAACACACACACACACAAACATAAAATAACAATACCTAACACACACACACACACACACACATAAAATAACAATACCTAACACACACACACACACACATAAAATAACAATACCTAACACTAACACACACACACACACACACACACACACATAAAATAGCAATACCTAACACACACACACACACACACATAAAATAACAATACCTAACACACACACACACACACACACACACACACATAAAATAACAATACCTAACACACACACACACACACACACACACACATAAAATAACAATACCTAACACACACACACAAAAAATAACAATACCTAACACACACACACACACACACACACACATAAAATAACAATACCTAACACACACACACACACACACACACATAAAATAACAATACCTAACACACACACACACACATAAAATAACAATACCTAACACACACACACACACAAACACACATAACAATACCTAACACACACACACACACACACACACACATAAAATAACAATACCTAACACACACACACATAAAATAACAATACCTAACACACACACACACACAAAATAGCAATACCTAAACCACACACACACACACACACACATAAAATAGCAATACCTAAACCACACACACACACACACATAAAATAACAATACCTAACACACACACACACAGACAAAATAGCAATACCTAACACACACACACACAGACAAAATAGCAATACCTAACACACACACACACATAAAATAACAATACCTAACACACACACACACACACACACAAAATAGCAATACCTAAACCACACACACACACACATAAAATAACAATACCTAACACACACACACACACAAAATAGCAATACCTAAACCACACACACACAAAATAGCAATACCTAAACCACACACATAAAATAGCAATACCTAAACCACACACACACACACGTAAAATAACAATACCTAACACACACACACACACAAAATAGCAATACCTAACACACACAC
>NC_139585.1:1296534-1311534 GCF_946808225.1 Silurus aristotelis | reverse complement strand
GTCTTCATCACTACTGAGGTCAGGGCTACAGTGCGGTAGTCGTTAAGGCATGTGGGCTGGGGTTTCTTCGGGACAGGAACAATGGTGGACTGTTTGAAGCATGAGGGGACAACAGACTGTTCCAGTGAGAGGTTGAATATCTCAGTGAACACTGGTGCTAGCGGTCAGCACAGACTTTCAGAACCCGACCTGTGATGCCATCTAATCCTGCTGCCTTCCTGGTGTTCACTCTCCTGAATGCCCTCCTCACGTCATGCTCTGAGATGGTAAACGTGTTTACCTCTCCGGCTTTTTCGGTGCCCATGCTGTTTGTGCCGCTAGCATGGTTAGCGTAAAAGATGTTAAGCTTGTCTGCCAGAGAAGCGTCCGCATTCCCCATTCTGGAAGATGGTGTTTTATAGTGCGTGATGTTTCTTAGTTCCTGCCACAGGCTCCAAGAGCCACCATGTTGGAACTGTGACTCTAGTGTCCTCCTGTAGCGCAGCTTTGTACTCGTTCATGTCACCGGTGGCAAGCCCCGTGTTGTAGGCAGCTGAGCGGGATCTCAGAACATCCAGCCATGGCTTCTGGTTGGGAAACGTATTATACATATGCATACTTCAAGACTTGCATTATATTATATGCATAATTGGCTGGAAGTTCTGGTGTGAATAGGTGATTGTGATTGGCTGGAAGTTCTGGTGTGAATAGGTGATTGTGATTGGCTGGAAGTTCTGGTCCGAGCTCAGCGTGTTGAAGACAGTAGTTTGTGTATGTCAGTTGAATCATCAATCTAAATGAATTCTCTGCAGTTGATTCATGGTTTAGTGGGGTGGGGGGTTTGGGTTATTTTTAAGTAACATTACAATTAGCTTGATCTAATCTGAAGTGTGAAAATGTGCAAAAAATAATTACATTTTCACAGAACTATGCATGGAGGAGTTTTGCGTGTGGTGGAACTTATATGGTGAATGTGCGGATTTTGATAAACGGCTCGAGACACAAGATGAATTTAAGAAACTGAAGAAAACATTCAAATGAAAAACAGAACAAAAAACAGCACGTTCCAGTTCCATCTCCTCACTTTACGCTGTAGTATTGTTAAGTGGTTGTTTAGAGGAACCAAGTGTGGTGTGAGAAAATAAACCCACACACATACACACTGTTCTGTTATGAACCTTCTGAGAATTCAAACACAAACACATAATAATCTTCTGAGAGTTCACACACATACACACATACACAATTACCTTCACACAATTACTTTAATGAGAACGTGATGTAATTGCACTGAACACACCACAGCCAATCTACACATATACAGTGCCTTGCAAAAGTATTGACCCCCTTGGCGTTTCTCCTGTTTTGTTGTCTTACAACCTGGAATTAAAATGGATTTTTGGGGGTTTGTATCATTTGATTTACACAACATGCCTACCACTTTAAAGATGAAAAATATTTTTTATTGTGAAACAAACAAGAAATAAGACAAAAAAACAGAAAACTTGTGCGTGCATAACTATTCGCCCCCCCCAAAATCAATACTTTGTAGAGCCACCTTTTGCAGCAATTACAGCTGCAAGTCTCTTGGGGTATGTATCTATAAGCTTGGCACATCTAGCCACTGGGATTTTTGCCTATTCTTTAAGGCAAAACTGCTCATGCTGATTCAAGTTGGATGGGTTCCGCTGGTGTACAGCAATCTTTAAGTCATACCACAGATTCTCAATTGGATTGAGGTCTGGGCTTTGACTAGACCATTCCAAAACATTTAAATGTTTCACCTTCAACCACTCGAGTGTTGCTTTAGCAGTATGCTTAGGATCATTGTCCTGCTGGAAGGTGAACCTCCGTCCCAGTCTCAAATCTATGGAAGACTTAAACAGGTTTCCCTCAAGAATTTCCCTGTATTTAGCACCATCATTCCTTCAATTCTGACCAGATTCCCAGTCCCTGCTGATGAAAAACATCCCCACAGCATGATGCTGCCACCACCATTCTTCACTGTGGGGATGGTGTTCTCGGGGTGATGAGAGGTGTTGGGTTTGCGCCAGACATAGGGTTTACTTGATGGGCAAAAAGCTTAATTTTAGTCTCATCTGACCAAAGTACCTTCTTCCATATGTTTAGGGAGTCTCCCACATGCCTTTTGGCAAACACCAAACGTGTTTGCTTATTTTTTTCTTTAAGCAATGGCTTTTTTCTGGCCACTCTGGCCCAGCTCTGTGGAGTGTACGGCTTAAAGTGGTCCTATGGACAGATACTCCAATTTCCGCTGTGGAGCTTTGCAGCTGGTTTTGTCCCTGACCTGTTTGGCGAGCTCCTTGGTCTTCATGGTGCCGCTTGCTTGGTGGTGCCCCTTGCTTAGTGGTGTTGCAGACTCTGGGGCCTTTCAGAACAGGTGTATATATATATATATATATATACACCTGGTCTGAAATTGTCATCGTAGGTGCATGTCCACTGTGAGAGACATAATCTAAAAGAAATCCAGAAATCACAATGTATGATTTCTTTACTATTTATTTGTATGATACAGCTGCAAATAAGTATTTGAACACCTGAGAAACCACCTCCAAACACGTTTAGTGGAATTATGACCCAAAAGTTCTATTTTGGTCTCATCTGACCACATGACTTTCTCCCATGACTCCTCTGGATCATCCAAATGGTCATTGGCAAACTTAAGACGTGCCTGGACATGTGCTGGTTTAAGCAGGGGAACCTTTCGTGCCATGCATGATTTCAAACCATGACGTCTTAGTGTATTACCAACAGTAACCTTGGAAACGGTGGTCCCAGCTCTTTTCAGGTCATTGACCAGCTCCTCCCGTGTAGTTCTGGGCTGATTTCTCACCTTCCTTAGGATCATTGAGACCCCACGAGGTGAGATCTTGCATGGAGCCCCAGTCCGAGGGAGATTGACAGTCATGTTTAGCTTCTTCCATTTTCTAATGATTGCTCCAACAGTGTACCTTTTTTCACCAAGCTGCTTGGCAATTTCCCTGTAGCCCTTTCCAGCCTTGTGGACGTGTACAATTTTGTCTCTAGTGTCTTTGGACAGCTCTTTGGTCTTGGCCATGTTAGTAGTTGGATTCTTACTGATTGTATGGGGTGGACAGGTGTCTTTATAATATATTATAATTTATAATATTATAAAAATATAATAATTTATTTATAATTATATATATAGCTTTTTTGAGCTAACAACCTCAAACAGGTGCATCTAATTTAGGATAATAAATGTAGTGGTGGTGAACATTTTAAAGGCAGACTAACAGGTCTTTGAGGGTCAGAATTCTAGCTGATAGACAGGTGTTCAAATACTTATTTGCAGCTGTATCATACAAATAAATAGTTTAAAAATCATATATTGTGATTTCTGGATTTTTTTTTTTAGATTATGTCTCTCACAGTGGACATGCACCTACGATGACAATTTCAGACCCCTCCATGATTTCTAAGTGGGAGAACTTGCAAAATAGCAGCGTGTTCAAATACTTATTTTCCTCACTGTGTATATACTGTATATACTGAGATCATGTGACACTTAGATTGCACACAGGTGGACTTTATTTAAGTAATTACGTGACTTCTGGAGGTAATTGGTTGCACCAGATTTTATTTAGAGGCTTAATAGCAAAGGGGGTAAATACATAAGCACGCACCACTTTTCCGTTATTTATTTTTTAGACTTTTTTGAAACAAGTTATTTTTTTCATTTCACTTCACCAATTTGGACTATTTTGTGTATGTCCATTACATGAAATCCAAATAAAAATCAATTTTATTTCCAAGTTGTAAGGCAGCAAAATAGGAAAAACGCCAAGGGGGGTCAATGCTTTTGCAAGGCACTGTACCATATGTGGCCAGAGGTATTGGGTCACCTGTTGTGCACAATTGTACATGGTGTCTTTGGAGCATGGAATTTATTCTTCACTTGAACTTGGAGACTCAAACCTGTTCCAGCATGACAATGTCCCTGTGCACAAAGCCAGCTCCATGAAGATCTACTTTTCATGGGTTGGAGTGTAAGATCCCCTGCTATCGAGCTCTGATCTTAACCCTATCGAACATGAAGGAATGTGAACACTGACACTTTTTTAGCTAAATAAATCTCCACAAATCTCAAAATCTAGTGGAACATCTTTCCAAAAGAATGGAGCTTATAACAGGAAATTGGGAATAAATGTAGAATTGAATGTTTAAAAATCACATACCAATCTTTTCCTATTACTTTGACAAAACAAATCTATAAATGTGCAGATGTTCCACTTTATTTTCTTTGAAAATCCTCCCTTAGCATAAAGAACATCTTTACACACTCTCAGTATCCAGACATTTTGTTTCTCCAAACATTCAGCTAAAATACGTTGTCTTGTAAAACTCACCAAAGACGTTCTTCACTAGTTAGAGATTACTTGTTCAAACCAGAGCAGTTCAATAGGGCTTAGGTGCAGTGACTGGGCAGGACATTCCATGATAGATATCACTCCAGGCAACTCTCTAAATAACACTTACAGTACTCATACACTTCTTTCCCTCGTCTTGTTGTATGGGTATGGTAGAGGTACACATACAGGTAGAGGTACACGCACAGGTATGGGTACAGGTAGAGGTACACATGCAGGTATGGGTACAGGTAGAGGTACACATACAGGTAGAGGTACAGATAGAGGTACAGGTATGGGTAGAGGTACACATACAGGTAGAGGTACACGCACAGGTATGGGTACAGGTAGAGGTACACATACAGGTATGGGTACAGGTAGAGGTACACGTACAGGTGTGGGTAAAGGTAGAGGTACATGTACATGTACACCCTGGAGGTATATGTACATGTATGGGTACAGGTAGAGGTACTCATACAGGTATGGGTACCAGTACACATAATATGTAATATACAGGTTCAACAGAGTCCTTTATTGAGAGAGATTTATCTCACGTTATCGACCTGGTAGGACTATTGTTCCGAACACTAAGCACAGATTCATAATGTTCTATTTTTATCATGCCCAAAACGAAATGACTGGAGAAGTTTTCCAAACGACCTGCGAGAACCGTAATGCCTTTTCTGATCAGGGAAGAATCACACCGCACACAGAATGTGGCAAAATGTTTCTCTTCGTTTATTGCAGGTGGCAGACACGTATTTATACACACAGGATGATACAGTCCACACACACACACATTGGGTAGAAAGCTGTTTAGACAAGAGGATATACCAGTCAGAGATTTATGAGCCCAGATAAGACTCTCTGTTTACCTTAAAGACTAACATCGTAAATATCCTATAGACACTGAACGAACAAGGAATGTGTGTGAAACAGTTTTAACACTAACAATGGCCACTTTAAATCATTTATGATTTAGCATCACACACCAAAACATAGGATGTTCATCCTGGGAACAGAACCTTTGACATAAACTTCAAAATAAGAGATAAAGAAAAACAACAACATACAGATTCCATTTCATTCATTCCCAACATGCAAATAATCCTTCATCATCACCACCCCAATCGAGGCCTTTATGGCCTGTCTTACCATCGTCATCAAACATGGCAGCATACATAGTACAATTCCAACAATCAATACAAGAATCATTCCTAAAACAAAATAGTGTTCAACACTCGTAAACAAATTCTTAATCTTTTCAAAAAAACTTTGTTTAGCAGTTGTTTCACGTTCTCCAAGACGTCGAGAGGCTTCAGTGATGTTTTTCAGTGCTTGTTCGATGATATGACCATCAGCATCATTATCGGGTATATGGGTACAACAGGTAGAACCTACAACAGCACATACTCCACCTTGTATAGCAGTGTGATTAGCTAGTCTCTACCACATGTTAGTTGCATATGCATGAGGTGGATCCGGATGCTCCAGCCAAGTCTCTTGTCTTCGCAGACGTGGGGCTCCCTGAATAAAGTATTCAAAGGGGTTAAACAACATTAGGAGTGTAATTACAACTATGCACATATTGTTATAAAATTTAGACCTAGAACGGGTATCAGGGTAAGCTAAACAAACAGTCAAGTGAGTCAGATCTTCACCCCGGAGGTGGCCCCCTTTCTGCTATAAAGAAAGGATCTTTCCGTGGGCTCTCAACTGTTTTAGCCCCGAACACTCACGTAGGTAGGCTTCTTAGGCCAACAGATCAATTAATGCATAGAATAAGTGGGTGCTGTTTTGATCCTGCTTGCGTGTATCCACTGTGGCTGATAATCAGTCAGAACTCCAGTTCTGGTTACAGCTAGAACAGTCGCTGGACCCAGATACTTCGGTTCACCGACCTTGGTAGGCTTCAGACTTCTTATCAGGACCTGTTGATTAGGCACAAAAGGGTGTGTTGGCTTATCTGTGGGCAGAGAAAGAGTTAGTGAAACATCAGCACTGATAGAATTCAATTTCTCAACCAGGGCAGAAACGTAGTCGTCCACCATCGCTTCCAGGTTACCTAAAGAAGAAATGCCAGTGCGTCCCCTGACCCATGGGGTCGGGAAAGGCCGGCCCATTAGAATTTCAAAAGGTGACAGTTTAGTAGTCGAAGATGGAGTCATTCTCATTTCTGTGAGTACTGCCGGGAGAACAACAGTCCAATTTCGGCCTGTTTCAATGCAGGCTTTAGTAACACGCTCCTTAATGGTTCTGTTCGTTCTCTCTACCACTCCAGCTGACTGTGGGTGAGAGGGAATATTAAAATGCCAGTCAATTGCTAAGCTTTTAGCCAAAAGCTGTGTTACCTTCGAAGCAAAAGGTGTGCCGTTATCACTTTCAATCACACTAGGAATACCAAACCTAGAGATGATCTCTTTCGTTAATATTTTGACAACTGTTTTAGCGTTCTCTGTTGCACATGCAAATGCTTCTGGCCACTTACTGAATCTGTCAACTATAACCAACAGGTATCTCAAATTTCCTACAGGTGGCATATGTGTAAAATCTATCTGTAGGTGTTGGAAAGGGGCTTAAGGAAAAGTAAGCGCAGTATGTTGTACAGGTCGATGTACGTTAGTTTTGGCGCAAGTCAAACATGAATCCAACACTAGCTTGGTTGTTTTAGCTACATCAGCAATACAGTATAATGCATTTATAGCCTGTATGACTTTAGCTATGCTAATGTGTGACATCCCATGGTAATGCTTCACCAACACTATTAAAGCTAGTTTTGGCAGAGCAATTTTACCATCTACATCTCTAATGATACCAGCAGAATCTGATTTACATTGTTTGGAAGCCCAATACTTTATGTCCTCCTCAGTAGGCTGACTCTGAAGTATTTTTAGGTCAATGTCTGGTATATTGGAGATATGTGACATCATCGAGATCTCAGGATTTGTATGTACTGCGTCCAAATCTACTGGTTGTTTAGCTGCTTCCTTAGCTACTTTATCCGCTAATGTGTTTCCCTGAATTTCCTCTGAATCACCTACGGCATGTCCTTTAACCTTCACTATGGCCACTTTGGCAGGGAGTTGAACAGCTTTTAAAAGGTCGCCTATGAGATTAAAATGTGCTATGGGCTTTCCATCAGCTGTTTTAAAGTCTCTTTGCTTCCATGTTTCGGCAAAATCATGCACAACACCATAAGCATACTTAGAATCAGTGTATATAATCACTACTTTACCTTCAGACAACTGACATGCTCTTGTAAGTGCGACCAATTCTGCAGCTTGTGCTGATGTGTATGGTAATGATTTAGCTTCAACTGTTACATCAGGTAATCTTACAACCGCATATCCACATAAATACACACCATCAGAGGGTTTTGAACATGAACCATCTACATATAGACAATCCCCCTCTTCCAGGGCCGTATCTAAGAGATCGGGCCTACAAGATGTCTCTCGTTCAATGTGTTAAAGGGCAATCATGTGCCTCGTCAAAACCATCCACGTCAATATCGTCTAGCAGATCACGCAGAGCTTCTACAGCTGAATGCGGCTGAGAAGAAGGCTTAATAGTTAAGTTTTCCGTTGCCAAGAGTGTAGTCATTCATAACCAGATCTACGTTGTGCTGTCATATGTTGTGTGTTGAGGTTGTGTAAAATAGCTGTTACCTGATGTGAGGTGTACAGTATCAAAGGATGTGACAGCACCGTTTTCTTAGCATCCCGGACCATCAGAGCCGCAGCAGCCACTGCACGCAAGCACGAAGGCAACCCTTGTGCTATATTGTCTAAAGATTTGGAAAGATACGCAACAGGGCGATATCTGTCACCGTGTTCCTGGGCTAGGATCCCCGCAGCCGTACCACCACATTCGTGCACATAAAGGTGAAAAGGCTCAGCATAATTCGGAAGACCTAGAGCTGGAGCAGACTGTATAGCCTTCTTGAGGGCAGCGAAACTGTCAGTCATTTCATGAGTCCACAGAATGAGATGTGATGGAGGAGCTTTGTGATCAATAGCACTACGCAAAACCTTATCATGCTGTGCGCAGTCAGGGATCCATGCTCGGCAGTAGTTCACCAGTCCCAAGAAGCTCTGCATCTGTTTCACAGTCAGAGGTCTTGAAAACCTAGTCACGAGCTGTACTCGGTCCTGCGATATCTTACGTTGGCCTTCTGAAATCACATGGCCCAGATATGAGACCTTTCTCTTCACCCACTGTAGTTTCTGGTGTGAAGCCTTAAATCCAGCCTGAGCCAGGACATTGCAGACAATCACTGATGCTTTGTGGCAGTCCTGCTCAGTCAGTCCTGTGACAAGGATGTCATCTGCGTATTGAAGAATGCAGGTTGTTTCCGGCAGGTGGATATCAGCCAAAGTTCAGTGCACTACAGCGGAGAATACGGCTGGCGAGTCAACAAAGCCCTGAGGAAGACGTGTCCAGGTGAATTGACGTCCCCTATAGGTAAAAGCGAAAAGCGGCTGCGTCTCTGAGGCCAAAGGGACACTGAAAAAAGCAGAACAAAGATCAATCACAGTAAAAAATTTGTGAGTTGCTGGTATAGAGTTAACAATGGTAGCCACATCAGGCATCAAAGGAGCTAACGGAATAACTAATTTATTAATCTCACGTAAATCTTGTGTTAGCCTCCAGCATTTTTTATCTGCCTTTAAGACAGGATTAATCGGTGTGTTATACGGTGAATATGTCTCGATCAAAACACCTTGTGACAATAAATTGTCAATAACTGGAGCAATGCCAACATTCTTCTCTTCCGACAATGGATATTGTTTAGCAAAAATCGGATGGTGTGTTTTAATGAGTGCATGATACGGTTTTACCTGGATGAAACCTGCCTCATCTTTGTGAGAGGCCCATAATTTAGGGTTAACTTCACCTAAATTTGGTTCATCAGGCACGACTTCTGTACTACCATGGAAGAAATCTTCCGGATGTGGCTGTGGCTCAGTTAAAAGCATGAGGACAGAAGGAAAAGACAGTGAGACATTGGATTAAAAAAACAGAATTTCCATTCCCATTTTGTGCATCATATCTCTTCCTAAAAGGTTTAAAGGCGAGTTTGGAATTATTGTAAAGCTATGATAAAAATTTGTACCAGTCGGTGTCACCACAGGCAAAAGGTGAGTTACAGGACATGAAATTGGAACCCCATCTATTCCCACGGAGCGGATACTTTTTTCCTGAAATGGGACCAGAATATTCACCCCCAGTAATTGAAGAACATGTAGCGCCAGTAGCAACAAGAAAACAATAGTCTTTATTGTCTATGCGCAACGTGACATTAGGCAAAGTTGAAGGGTGATTACTGTAGGATAAAGTTATCATCGAAAAATCATGGGGTTCATCGCTCCGTAGGCTGCCCTATGCAGAGGTCCATTGAGTAGGATATTGCTGCTGTGTGGGCCTCTGCACAACTGCATGCTGATCTGCATTCTCTACTCGCTGAGTGGCTACGCCCCTTTTCTCATCTCCCATTCTCTTTCTACAAGTTCTAAACCAATGACCAAGCTTCCCACAATAATTGCACCTCCCCTTTTTCCTGAAACCTCCTCCTTGAGTTTCGTACTGTGGCTGGATTGCACCACTTCCTGTTGCAGCAAAGAACATATTGGGTTCAGACTTAACTGAACCAGAAGCGGACTGAAAACCTCCAACAGCATCTAAATCTCTAATTCTAGCACAGAACTGATCTACCGACTTCTCGAGTAATCTGTCTGTCGTGATGCGAATCGTTTGAGCCTGAGAAGCTTTTATGTTATTCAAACAAGTATTTATAAACAACACATTGTGTGTATCATCAGTTGGCAGTTTAAAATCATTCTCCCATGCTGCTTTAAAACGCACCACAAAGGCAGACGGCGTTTCTTTAAAACCCTGCCTAGTGTTAGCTGCATGTGAAATGTCACGCTTGAATGCAATTCTGTTATCCAGAAAATCCTTTAACTCATTATACATTTGCATTACATTGGCATCATTTTCCCAAAAAATCTGGTGACGGTTCGCGGACATTTTTCTATGATCAACTCCTCTGTAACATCATCTCCCAATGTACGCAAAAGAATAGTTCTAAAATCAGGGCCCGTTAACTGTGCATACCGAGTGTGGCTTTTTAAGATCTGTACATATTTCGTGGGGTTAGTTGGAATAGGAAGACTCCTACATATAGCATCAATATCACTAGCTTTCGCTGGTTTAACATGTACTTCATTTCGCTCTCGTACAAATGCAAAAACGGGCTGTAAAGATGTATCAACAGGCAGCGCAGGATAAAGACCAGGACTAGTAGACAGTGTCGAATTGTATGGTGGAGGCGATTGTTTCTTATTCAAAGAGCATTTAGAAGCATTGACTCTTTCTGGACCTTTGACCCAGTACTTCTTCATATTTACCCATTTATCATAGGACTCACGCATATAAGTGTAGTCCCAATTCGGATCGCCCCATCCACCGTTCACCATAGAATACGCATTTTCCATATCGCGGGTCTTGAATGACCCATGTCTAGGAAAATTATCTACCTGCGACATGCATTCACTCCATCCTGCTAAATTATCTAAATAAGGATTAGTCCAGTAACCGGCACTATTCCTATACATCCAATCTTTGGGGTTTTCTTCCGGCAATGGGCGAGAAATGTTATGACCCATCTTCTTAACACAGAACAAAGAACAGACACACAACACTTAACACTCAGACAATACACACAACACAAGACACCAGGGGAATCGCAGTCTTCAAACAAAATGAGCAATCTAGTCTCTCCAAATGAATCACAAATTTTGTAAGTTAGGAGAAAAAAATAGACTTTAAAGCCAAAACAAGATTGAAGTCTTTTGAAAAAAAATTCAGTCTTTTCAAAATGTCCGTTTTTCTTTAGTTTCTTTTCTCTATTCTCTGACTTTATTTTTTTTTATTATTTTTTTTTTTTATTTTTTTTCGGGCATATAAAAATTATCGTGGATTCTTTTGGATACTTCAGACAATATCAACTATATTAGACAGACCGTAAAAAACGTCTTCTAATCTTGCATCTTACATCTAAGGTGAGGAAAACCATGTCGCGACGAAATCATCCCACCAAAGGAAATTATCATTAATTAAACAATTAATGCATAACCAAGACACGAACACACATGCAGCCCTATTAGCTGGCAAACGGGACAATCCCCGCAAACAAGGGAATACATTAAACTCACCTTGATGCGTGATCTCCCTCTGGATATTGTCGGAAAGTATCTCGCTTCTGACACCCAAACTGTTCGATTTTTATCATGCCCAAAACGAAATGACTGGAGAAGTTTTCCAAACGACCTGCGAGACCTGTAATGCCTTTTCTGATCAGGGAAGAATCACACCGCACACAGAATGCGGCAAAATGTTTTTTCTTCGTTTATTGCAGGTGGCAGACACGTATTTATACACACAGGATGATACAGTCCACACACACACACACATTGGGTAGAAAGCTGTTTAGACAAGAGGATATACCAGTCAGAGATTTATGAGCCCAGATAAGACTCTCTGTTTACCTTAAAGACTAACATCGTAAATATCCTATAGACACTAAACGAACAAGGAATGTGTGTGAAACAGTTTTAACACTAACACATAAGTATCCTGCTTGATATCTCAACTTCTCACTAAACCCATAACTGCTAATAATCTTGATGAAATGGCTAACAATATAGACCTTATCCTCACTAGCACTTTAGACACCGTTGCCCCCATCCGGTTAAAAAAGGTTAGAGAACAAGCACCTGCACCTTGGTATAATAGGCATACGCATGCCCTGAAGAGAACAGCACGTAATCTGGAGAGAAAATGGAGGAAAACTAAATTGGAGGTATTTAGAATTGCGTATAAAGACAGTATGCTCAGCTACAGACAGGCGCTAAAAGCTGCTAGAGCTAAACACCTGAGCAAACTCATAGAAAATAACAAAAACAACCCCAGGTTCCTTTTTACTACAGTAGCTAAACTAACTACAAATCAGGGATTTGAAAATTGTGTTCCATCACAGTTTAGTAGTGAAGACTTTATGAATTTCTTCACTGGAAAAATAGATAACATTAGAAAAACAATTGTGTCAGTCCAACCTCTGACAGCATCTCCTGATCCAATCTCACCTAAAACTCCACAACTACACTGTTTTACATGTACAGGACAGAAAGAGCTGTATGATGTTATTACCAAAGCTAAATCAACAACATGTCAGTTAGATCCAATTCCAACTTATCTATTGAAGGAAGTGTTCCATACAGCTGGTGAGCATCTTCTGAATATTATTAACTCCTCACTATATTTAGGTCACGTCCCTAAATCCCTCAAGTTAGCAGTTATTAAGCCCCTCATTAAGAAACCTAATTTAGATCCAAACATGCTATCGAACTACAAACCCATTTCAAATCTCCCATTTATGTCTAAGATTTTAGAAAAGATTGTTGCTGCCCAGTTATGTTCCTACTTACAAGAGAACAATATCTTTGAGGAGTTTCAGTCAGGTTTTAGGCCCCATCATAGCACAGAAACTGCCCTAGTTAAAATCACTAATGAGCTGTTTTTAGCTTCAGACCAAGGCTTCATCTCCCTATTAGTTTTACTAGATCTTAGTGCTGCATTCAACACTATAGATCATGATCTTCTCCTGGATCACTTACAGAATTACATCAGCATTCAGGGACAGGCATTAAGCTGGTTTAAATCCTTCCTGTCTGATCGTTACCATTTTGTAGACTTTAATGGAGAGTTATCCAGGTTAATTCTAGTAAATTATGGTGTGCCACAAGGTTCAGTTCCAGGACCCCTGCTTTTTACAATATACATGCTTCCCTTAGGAAATATTATTAGAAGGTATGGAATTAGCTTCCATTGTTATGCTGATGATATCCAGCTAAATATCTCATCTAAACCAGGCGATACAGCTCAATTAACTCGCATAACTGAGTGTGTTAAAGAAATAAAACTGGGTGACCCATAACTTTCTACTATTAAATTCTGATAAGACTGAGATTTTGCTCATCGGCCCAAAAACCAGTATACAGAAGCTCCAGCATCTCAACCTGCATTTTTGAAGGATGTTCTGTAACCACTAGTTCAACAGTAAAAGACCTGGGAGTTATTTTAGAGCAACTTGTCTTTTAAAAACCACATCAACCAAGTTACAAAAACAGCATCTTCCACCTTAGAAATATTTCTAAGCTAAGAAACATGTCTATATCTGATGCAGAGAAGCTCGTCCATGCGTTCATGACCTCCAGACTAGACTACTGTAATGCATTACTAGGTGGATGTCCTGCATCTTTAATAAACAAGCTTCAGTTTGTCCAGAATGCAGCAGTCAGATTTCTCACCACTGTGTCTCTTTTTCTACACTACAAAATACTTTGTTACTGTACTTCAGTAGATTTTTCTGGTATCAGTATTTTACTCCACTATTTATTGTATATATACAATATCTTATATTATATCTATTTATACAACTTTTTACTTTTACTCATTAAATTTTTACACAAATATCTGTACTTCTTACATTTTCAAAACCGGCTCGTTACTTTAGTTTTAATCTACTGATTTGGTAAAATATATTTTTTTTATTTTCACTGCGCGCTGATTTCAGCCCGAACAACCGATTTCCTGTTACTGCGCGTCTTTTTCAATCCGCTGGTGTATAAATTTCTGACTCTCACTCTTTACGAAGATAAGAATCAGCAGGCAGAAGGCAGTAAGAATTTTGGGGTTAACGTGGATGAGACAGAGGGAGTCAGTGATGAGAACATGACTGTTTTTCAGTCTCAAATCAAACACCAAATCCGCCATGTTTTACACTATTAACCCTCTAGGTGGTGTTTTGTGGGTTTTTCCCTCATAATGGCGACACGAACATAAATTACTGTCTTTATTGATCGTACAGATAAAAACAATACATCATTAAAATCTATAAAATGTCTATGATTGTATATATAAAAGCTACTTGACTTGACTTGAAGAGGTGCAGTTTCTCTGGTATCACCTCATTAACTGTCCGTGTGGAAACATAGCAAAGGCTCTTAATGATGTCCACACGTCTCTGCACTGTTACAGCCTTTATATTTAATCACTGTACATATGCTTACATACATATCACATGCTGTACATATGATACATGTTTATCTGCACTTTTGTACACATGCTGTACATATGATACATGTTTATCTGCACTATTTGCACGATTGCTACTTTTTGCACTTCTGGTAGATGCCAAACTGCATTTCGTTGCTGTGTACCTGTACTATGCAATGACAATTATCTATCTATCTATCTATCTATCTATCTATCTATCTATCTATCTGTCTATCTATCTATCTATCTATCTATCTATCTATCTATCTATCTATCTATCTATCTATCTATCTGTCTATCTGTCTATCTGTCAAATATTAATATGATGTGAGGTCCAGTTAACAGCTAAAACAGGTAGAAGTAATAACTACTTTTTACTGAAGTACATGTCAGAGCCAAAACTTCTTTACTTTCACTTGAGTAAAAAAGTATAATCAGAACTTTTACCCGAGTATTTTAAAACATGAGTATCTGTACTTCTACTTAAGTAATGGATGTGTGTACTTTTGCC
>NC_139585.1:1289034-1291534 GCF_946808225.1 Silurus aristotelis | reverse complement strand
TGTGTGTGTGTGTGTGTGTGTGTGAGCGGGGTGTGTGTGTGTGTGTGAGCGGGGTGTGTGTGTGTGTGTGAGCGGGGTGTGTGTGTGTGTGTG
Organism: Silurus aristotelis; assembly: GCF_946808225.1. Taxonomy (NCBI): domain Eukaryota; kingdom Metazoa; phylum Chordata; class Actinopteri; order Siluriformes; family Siluridae; genus Silurus; species Silurus aristotelis. The sequence continues at coordinate 1,291,441 of NC_139585.1, read as the reverse complement.
AGCGGGGTGTGTGTGTGTGTGTGTGTGTGTGAGCGGGGTGTGTGTGTGTGTGTGTGTGTGTGAGCGGGGTGTGTGTGTGTGTGTGTGTGTGTGTGAGCGGGGTGTGTGTGTGTGTGTGTGTGTGTGTGAGCGGGGTGTGTGTGTGTGTGTGTGTGTGTGTGTGTGTGTGTGTGTGTGTGAGCGGGGGTGTGTGTGTGTGTGTGAGCGGGGTGTGTGTGTGTGTGTGTGTGTGTGTGTGTGTGTGTGTGTGTGTGTGTGTGTGTGAGCGGGGTGTGTGTGTGTGTGTGTGAGCGGGGGGTGTGTGTGTGTGTGTGTGTGAGCGGGGGGTGTGTGTGTGTGTGTGAGCGGGGGGTGTGTGTGTGTGTGTGAGCGGGGGGTGTGTGTGTGTGTGTGAGCGGGGGGTGTGTGTGTGTGTGTGAGCGGGGGGTGTGTGTGTGTGTGTGAGCGGGGGGTGTGTGTGTGTGAGCGGGGGGTGTGTGTGTGTGTGTGTGTGTGTGTGTGAGCGGGGTGTGTGTGTGTGTGTGTGTGTGTGTGTGTGTGTGTGTGTGTGTGTGTGTGTGTGTGAGCGGGGTGTGTGTGTGTGTGTGTGTGTGTGTGTGTGTGTGTGTGTGTGTGTGTGAGCGGGGTGTGTGTGTGTGTGTGTGTGTGTGAGCGGGGTGTGTGTGTGTGTGTGTGTGTGTGAGCGGGGTGTGTGTGTGTGTGTGTGTGTGTGAGCGGGGTGTGTGTGTGTGTGTGTGTGTGTGAGCGGGGTGTGTGTGTGTGTGTGTGTGTGTGAGCGGGGTGTGTGTGTGTGTGTGTGTGTGTGTGAGCGGGGTGTGTGTGTGTGTGTGTGTGTGTGTGAGCGGGGTGTGTGTGTGTGTGTGTGTGTGTGAGCGGGGTGTGTGTGTGTGTGTGTGTGTGAGCGGGGTGTGTGTGTGTGTGTGTGTGTGAGCGGGGTGTGTGTGTGTGTGTGTGTGTGTGAGCGGGGTGTGTGTGTGTGTGTGTGTGTGTGAGCGGGGTGTGTGTGTGTGTGTGTGTGTGTGTGAGCGGGGTGTGTGTGTGTGTGTGTGTGTGTGTGAGCGGGGTGTGTGTGTGTGTGTGTGTGTGTGAGCGGGGTGTGTGTGTGTGTGTGTGTGTGTGAGCGGGGTGTGTGTGTGTGTGTGTGTGTGTGAGCGGGGTGTGTGTGTGTGTGTGTGTGTGTGAGCGGGGTGTGTGTGTGTGTGTGTGTGTGTGTGTGTGTGTGTGTGTGTGTGAGCGGGGTGTGTGTGTGTGTGTGAGCGGGGTGTGTGTGTGTGTGTGAGCGGGGTGTGTGTGTGTGTGTGAGCGGGGTGTGTGTGTGTGTGTGAGCGGGGTGTGTGTGTGTGTGTGTGTGTGTGAGCGGGTGTGTGTGTGTGTGTAGTGTGTGTGTGAGCGGGGTGTGTGTGTGTGTGTGTGTGTGTGTGTGTGTGTGTGTGTGTGTGAGCGGGGTGTGTGTGTGTGTGTGTGTGTGTGAGCGGGGTGTGTGTGTGTGTGTGAGCGGGGTGTGTGTGTGTGTGTGTGTGTGTGTGTGTGTGAGCGGGGTGTGTGTGTGTGTGTGTGTGTGTGTGTGTGTGAGCGGGGTGTGTGTGTGTGTGTGTGTGTGTGTGAGCGGGGTGTGTGTGTGTGTGTGTGTGTGTGAGCGGGGTGTGTGTGTGTGTGTGTGTGTGAGCGGGGTGTGTGTGTGTGTGTGTGAGCGGGGTGTGTGTGTGTGTGTGTGTGTGTGAGCGGGGTGTGTGTGTGTGTGTGTGTGTGTGTGAGCGGGTGTGTGTGTTGTGTGTGTGTGTGTGTGTGTGTGTGTGAGCGGGGTGTGGTGTGTGTGTGTGTGGTGAGCGGGGTGTGTGTGTGTGTGTGTGTGAGCGGGGTGTGTGTGTGTGTGTGTGTGTGAGCGGGGTGTGTGTGTGTGTGTGTGTGTGTGTGAGCGGGGTGTGTGTGTGTGTGTGTGTGTGTGTGAGCGGGGTGTGTGTGTGTGTGTGTGTGTGTGTGAGCGGGGTGTGTGTGTGTGTGTGTGTGTGTGTGAGCGGGGTGTGTGTGTGTGTGTGTGTGTGTGTGGGGGTGTGTGTGTGTGTGTGTGTGTGTGTGAGCGGGGTGGTGTGTGTGTGTGTGTGTGTGTGTGTGAGCGGGGTGTGTGTGTGTGTGTGTGTGTGTGTGTGAGCGGGGTGTGTGTGTGTGTGTGTGTGTGTGTGAGCGGGGTGTGTGTGTGTGTGTGTGTGTGTGTGAGCGGGGTGTGTGTGTGTGTGTGTGTGTGTGAGCGGGGTGTGTGTGTGTGGTGTGTGTGTGTGAGCGGGGTGTGTGTGTGTGTGTGTGTGTGTGTGAGCGGGGTGTGTGTGTGTGTGTGTGTGTGTGTGAGCGGGGTGTGTGTGTGTGTGTGTGTGTGTGTGAGCGGGTGTGTGTGTGTGTGTGTGTGTGTGTG
>NC_139585.1:1283883-1288834 GCF_946808225.1 Silurus aristotelis | reverse complement strand
GGGGTGTGTGTGTGCGTGTGAGCGGGGTGTGTGTGTGTGCGTGTGAGCGGGGTGTGTGTGTGTGCGTGTGAGCGGGGTGTGTGTGTGCGTGTGAGCGGGGGTGTGTGTGTGCGTGTGAGCGGGGGGTGTGTGTGCGTGTGAGCGGGGGGTGTGTGAGCGGGGGGTGTGTGAGCGGGGTGTGTGCGTGTGAGCGGGGTGTGTGTGTGCGTGTGAGCGGGGGTGTGTGTGTGCGTGTGAGCGGGGGGTGTGTGAGCGGGGGGTGTGTGAGCGGGGGTGTGTGTGTGAGCGGGGGGTGTGTGTGTGAGCGGGGGGTGTGTGTGTGAGCGGGGGGTGTGTGTGTGAGCGGGGGGTGTGTGTGCGTGTGAGCGGGGGGTGTGTGTGTGTGAGCGGGGGGTGTGTGTGTGAGCGGGGGGTGTGTGTGTGAGCGGGGGGTGTGTGTGTGAGCGGTGTGTGTGTGCGTGTGAGCGGGGTGTGTGTGTGCGTGTGAGCGGGGTGTGTGTGTGCGTGTGAGCGGGGTGTGTGTGTGCGTGTGAGCGGGGTGTGTGTGTGCGTGTGAGCGGGGTGTGTGTGTGCGTGTGAGCGGGTGTGTGTGTGCGTGTGAGCGGGGTGTGTGTGTGCGTGTGAGCGGGGTGTGTGTGTGCGTGTGAGCGGGGTGTGTGTGTGCGTGTGAGCGGGGTGTGTGTGTGCGTGTGAGCGGGTGTGTGTGTGCGTGTGAGCGGGGTGTGTGTGTGCGTGTGAGCGGGGTGTGTGTGTGCGTGTGAGCGGGGTGTGTGTGTGCGTGTGAGCGGGGTGTGTGTGTGCGTGTGTGTGTGTGAGCGGGGTGTGTGTGTGTGTGTGTGAGCGGGGTGTGTGTGTGTGTGTGTGAGCGGGGTGTGTGTGTGTGTGTGTGTGTGTGTGAGCGGGGTGTGTGTGTGTGTGTGTGTGTGTGTGAGCGGGGTGTGTGTGTGTGTGTGTGTGTGTGTGAGCGGGGTGTGTGTGTGTGTGTGTGTGTGTGTGAGCGGGGTGTGTGTGTGTGTGTGTGTGTGTGTGAGCGGGGTGTGTGTGTGTGTGTGTGTGTGTGTGAGCGGGGTGTGTGTGTGTGTGTGTGTGTGTGAGCGGGGTGTGTGTGTGTGTGTGTGTGTGTGTGAGCGGGGTGTGTGTGTGTGTGTGTGTGAGCGGGGTGTGTGTGTGTGTGTGTGCGTGTGAGCGGGGTGTGTGTGTGTGTGTGCGTGTGAGCGGGGTGTGTGTGTGTGTGTGCGTGTGAGCGGGGTGTGTGTGTGTGTGTGCGTGTGAGCGGGGTGTGTGTGTGTGCGTGTGAGCGGGGTGTGTGTGTGTGCGTGTGAGCGGGGTGTGTGTGTGTGCGTGTGAGCGGGGTGTGTGTGTGTGCGTGTGAGCGGGGTGTGTGTGTGTGCGTGTGAGCGGGGTGTGTGTGTGTGCGTGTGAGCGGGGTGTGTGTGTGTGCGTGTGCGTGCGAGCGGGGTGTGTGTGTGTGCGTGTGCGTGCGAGCGGGGTGTGTGTGTGTGCGTGTGCGTGCGAGCGGGGTGTGTGTGTGTGCGTGTGCGTGCGAGCGGGGTGTGTGTGTGTGCGTGTGCGTGCGAGCGGGGTGTGTGTGTGCGTGTGCGTGCGAGCGGGGTGTGTGTGTGTGCGTGTGCGTGCGAGCGGGGGGGTGCGTGTGCGTGCGAGCGGGGGGTGCGTGTGCGTGCGAGCGGGGGGTGCGTGTGCGTGCGAGCGGGGGGTGCGTGTGCGTGCGAGCGGGGGGTGCGTGTGCGCGCGAGCGGGGGGTGCGTGTGCGCGCGAGCGGGGTGTGTGCGCGCGAGCGGGGTGTGTGCGCGCGAGCGGGGGTGTGTGCGCGCGAGCGGGGGGGTGTGCGCGCGAGCGGGGGGTGTGCGCGCGAGCGGGGGGTGGGTGTGTGCGCGCGAGCGGGGGGTGGGTGTGCGCGCGAGCGGGGGGTGGGTGTGTGCGCGCGAGCGGGGGGTGGGGGTGTGAGCGGGGGGGGGTGTGAGCGGGGGGGGGGTGAGCGGGGGGGGGGTGTGTGTGTGAGCGGGGGGGGGGTGTGTGCGCGCGAGCGGGGGGTGGGGGTGTGCGCGCGAGCGGGGGGTGGGGGTGTGCGCGCGAGCGGGGGGTGGGGGTGTGAGCGGGGGGGGTGTGAGCGGGGGGGGGGGTGAGCGGGGGGGGGTGTGAGCGGGGGGGGGGTGTGTGTGTGAGCGGGGGGGGTGTGAGCGGGGGGGGTGGGTGTGAGCGGGGGGGGTGTGAGCGGGGGGGGTGTGTGCGAGCGGGGGGGGTGTGAGCGGGGGGGGTGTGTGCGTGTGAGCGGGGGGGGGGTGTGCGTGTGAGCGGGGGGGGTGTGTGCGTGTGAGCGGGGTGTGTGTGTGTGTGTGTGAGCGGGGGGGGTGTGTGTGTGAGCGGGGGGGGTGTGAGCGGGGGGGGTGTGTGTGAGCGGGGGGGGTGTGAGCGGGGGGGGTGTGTGTGTGTGTGAGCGGGGGGGGTGTGAGCGGGGGGGGGTGTGTGAGCGGGGGGGGTGTGAGCGGGGGGGGGGGGTGTGTGTGTGTGAGCGGGGGGGGTGTGTGTGTGTGTGTGTGAGCGGGGGGGGGGTGTGTGTGTGTGAGCGGGGGGGGGGTGTGTGTGTGTGAGCGGGGGGGGGGGGTGTGTGTGTGTGAGCGGGGGGGGGGTGTGTGTGTGTGAGCGGGGGGGGGGTGTGTGTGTGTGTGTGTGTGAGCGGGGGGGGGGGTGTGTGTGAGCGGGGGGTGTGTGTGTGTGTGTGTGTTTGTGTGAGAGAGAGTGTGAGTGTAAGAGTGTGTGTGTGTGTATGTGTGTGTGTGAGTGTAAGTGAGTGTGTGTGTGTGTAAGAGTGAGTATGTGTGAGAGTGTGTGTGTGAGAGTGTGAGAGTATGTTTGTGAGAGAGAGAGAGAGAGAGAGAGAGAGAGAGTGTGTGAGTGTGTGTGTAAGAGTGTGTGTGTGTAAGAGTGTGTGTGAGAGAGAGTGTGTGTGAGAGAGAGTGTGTGTGAGAGAGAGTGTGTGTGAGAGAGAGTGTGTGTGAGAGAGTGTGTGTGAGAGAGAGTGTGTGTGAGAGAGAGTGTGTGTGAGAGAGAGTGTGTGTGAGAGAGAGTGTGTGTGAGAGAGAGTGTGTGTGAGAGAGAGTGTGTGTGAGAGAGAGTGTGTGTGAGAGAGAGAGTGTGTGTGAGAGAGAGAGTGTGTGTGAGAGAGAGAGTGTGTGTGAGAGAGAGAGTGTGTGTGAGAGAGAGAGTGTGTGTGAGAGAGAGAGTGTGTGTGAGAGAGAGAGTGTGTGTGAGAGAGAGAGTGTGTGTGAGTATGTGTGTGTGAGTATGTGTGTGTGAGTATGTGTGTGTGAGAGAGAGTGTGTGTGAGTATGTGTGTGTGAGGGAGTGTATGTGAGTGTGAGGGAGTGTATGTGAGTGTGAGGGAGTGTATGTGAGTGTGAGAGTGTGTGAGGGAGTGTATGTGTGAGTGTGTGTGTGAGGGAGTGTATGTGTGTGTGTGTGAGGGAGTGTATGTGTGTGTGTGTGAGGGAGTGTATGTGTGTGTGTGTGAGGGAGTGTATGTGTGTGTGTGTGAGGGAGTGTGTGTGTGTGTGTGTGTGTGTGTGAGAGTGTGTGTGAGAGTGTGTGTGAGAGTGTGTGTGAGAGTGTGTGTGAGAGTGTGTGTGTGGTGTGCGCGTGTGAGCGGGGGGGGTGTGTGCGCGCGTGAGCGGGGTGTGTGCGCGCGTGAGCGGGGTGTGTGCGCGCGTGAGCGGGGTGTGTGCGCGCGAGCGGGGTGTGCGCGCGCGTGAGCGGGGTGTGCGCGCGCGTGAGCGGGGTGCGCGCGCGCGTGAGCGGGGTGCGCGTGAGCGGGGTGCGCGTGAGCGGGGTGCGCGTGAGCGGGGGGAGCGGGGTGCGCGGGGTGCGCGTGAGCGCGTGAGCGGGGTGCGCGTGAGCGGGGTGCGCGTGAGCGCGTGAGCGGGGTGCGCGTGAGCGCGTGAGCGGGGTGCGCGTGAGCGGGGTGCGCGTGAGCGGGGTGTGTGTGTGTGTGTGCGTGTGCGTGAGCGGGGTGCGCGTGAGCGGGGTGCGCGTGAGCGGGGTGTGTGAGCGGGGTGCGCGTGAGCGGGGTGTGCGTGAGCGGGGTGTGCGTGAGCGGGGTGTGTGTGTGTGTGTGCGTGAGCGGGGTGTGCGTGAGCGGGGTGTGCGTGAGCGGGGTGTGCGTGTGCGTGGGGTGCGTGTGCGTGGGGTGGGGTGCGTGTGCGTGGGGTGCGTGTGCGTGGGGTGCGTGAGCGGGGTGCGTGTGTGTGCGTGAGCGGGGTGCGTGTGTGTGCGTGAGCGGGGTGCGTGTGTGTGCGTGAGCGGGGTGCGTGTGTGGGGGTGTGCGTGTGTGCGTGAGCGGGGGGTGTGCGTGTGTGCGTGAGCGGGGGGTGTGCGTGTGTGCGTGAGCGGGGGGTGTGCGTGTGCGTGAGCGGGGGGTGTGCGCGAGCGGGGGGTGTGCGCGCGCGCGCGAGCGGGGTGGGGGGGGGTGTGTGGTCATCAACAATGCTGTGTGCTTTGCGGATGAAGCGTGTGGTGTAAATGTCCATGATAGAGGGGAGAGAGACTCCAATGATCTTCTCAGCTGTCCTCACTATCCTCTGTAGGGTCTGTGTGATCCGAGACGGTGCAGTTCCCAAACCAGTTAGTGATGCAGCTGCTCAAGATGCTCTCAATGGTCCCTCTGTAGAACATGGTCAGGATGGGGGGAGGGAGATGAGCTTTCCTCAGCCTTCTCAGGAAGGAGAGACGCTGCTGGGCTCTTGGTGATGGAGCTGGTGTTGAGTGACCAGGTGAGGTTCTCCGCCAAGTGAACATCAAGGAATTTGGTGCTCTTGACGATCTTCACTGAAGATCTATCAATAATCAATGGAGAATGGTCTCTCTGTGCTCTCCTGAAGTCCACAACCATCTCTTTAGTTTTGTCGACGTTTAGAGACAGGTTGTTCGCTCCACACCA
>NC_139585.1:1266383-1276383 GCF_946808225.1 Silurus aristotelis | reverse complement strand
ATATATATATTGGAAAAAAAATGAATGTGTGTGACAAATAAATATAGTGTCTTAACTAAAGTGCTGAGATCCAGAGGAATAGTGAAGCGTATGTAACAGGTGTGTGTGTGAAAACACACACGCACTGGGAGGATGTTTAAGCCTCCAGTTCAAACCCCAGGCCGAGTTTATGACCTCCAGCGTTGATGTTTTTGCCATCGATCAGTGCAGAGAGGATCAGCTTCACCCCTACACACACACACACACACACACACACACACACACACACACACACACACACACACACACACACAGCTCATACAGTACTCCTAATCTGATTAGCTGTAGTAGAATGAAAGCGGGAGAAGACACACACTTACCTGGTCTGAGGGTCTGTGTGTAACCCATTCCAACCAGACTGGAGTTATTCACCTTAACCTGGGGAGAAAACCATTACACACCATTTGTCATTACATGTTTATGGAGGAGGTGTGTGTGTGTGTGTGTGTGTGAGAGAGAGACTCACGTTTACAGAGGAGTTGGAGTCGAGTGTGTATTTAGCAGCGATGCCGAAGCGTGTGTTGTTGTTGCCGACTGTCCAGGACAAATTCACTGCTGTCTCCAGATTATCATTCAACTTCTGATACACAGAACCTCCAAACTCAGATCCATCATTCCTGTGCGCGCACACACACACACACTCAAGATCATCATCCAACTGCGACTGTACATGTGTGTGTGTGTGTGTGTGTGTGTGTGTGTGTGTGAGAGAGAGACACAGATGTACTACAATAATAATAGACACTAACATGCAGGTAAACACAGTACAGACTGTAGATAGATAGAGGAGTGTGAGGAGGGTGAGGAGAAGTGGGGTGAGGAGGGGAGAAGTGTGAGGAGGAGAGGCGTGTGAGGAGGAGTGAGGTGAGGAGGAGAGGAGTGAGAGGAGGAGAAGTGAGGAGTAAGAGAATTAGAGGAGTGAAAGGAGGAGAAGTGGGGTGAGGAGGAGGAGAGAAGTGAGAGAAGGAGAGGAGGAGAAGTGGGGTGAGGAGGAGAGGAGTGTGAGGAGAAGGAGTGAGAGGAGTGTGAGGAGAAGTGGGGTTAGGAGGAGAGGAGTGTGAGGAGGAGAAGTGACGCTAACGACGGACGCTTCCCTCACGGGGTGGGGAGCAGTCATTAGTGGCCACTCCGCCCAGGGTCTGTGGAGCGGCCCACGTCTCTCGTGGCACATAGATTGCCGGGAGATGCTGGCAGTGTTGTTGGGGTTACAACACTTCCTCCCAATCCTGAGAGATCGCCATGTGTTGGTCCGCACGGACAATACTGCGTTGGTCTCGTACATCACCCACCTGGGGGGCCTCCGGTCTCGCCCTTTGCAAACAACTGGCGCGAAAGGTCCTCTTGTGGTCCTGGGACGAACTCCTCTCATTTAGAGCCGTTTGCTTCCTGGGACGGTTGGTTGTCTGAGCAGACGCCCTGTCGAGACCGTGGCTGCCATGGGACGGTCTTGGCCGAGGCTACGCCTGTACGCCTTTCCCCCGATCGCGCTGAGTCCGTCTCCTCCTGGTAGCACCTCGTTTACCCTGGTTCACCCCCGCCCAGAGTTGTGGAGGCTGTGGCCCCTGAGAATGGCACAGTTCGTAGCGGCTGTTCTCTCTACCGAGGTAGTAGAGGCCCTTCTCCACTCCGGAGCTCCCTCCACGAGCAGGTCATGCGCCGCATGATGGCGACTGTTAACCCCTTCGACCCTGAGGGTTTCAGTGTTCGCTCGGTAGGTCCCATTGGTGACACGTTTCATCCGCGGCGCCCGGAGGCTGAGGCCCGGGACGCGACTCAGAGTGCCTGTCTGGGACTTGGCAGTTGCCTTGTCAAGTAAAGGCAAGAGGCTTTTATTGTCATTTCTACCATACACAGTGGTACACAGTACACAGTAAAAACGAGACAACGTTTCTCCAGAACCCTGGTGCTACACTAAACAACAACAAACAAAACAACATAGAGCTACAACACAAGCTACATAAAGTGCATCGAGTGCAACCTGGTGCAAACAGTGCAGACAGACAGTGCAGACAGACGACACAAGACAAGACACAAAACCCAATATAGCGCCGACCAGTAAACCTACTGTATACTTGATTATACAGTTCTGTACAAGAAAACTGTAAAAACTATACAAACTAAAAACTATATCCCAGAAGTGAGTATAAACAGAACAATGTAGTGCAAAATATACAGCAGCAGTCAAAGGTGCAAGAAACAGCATGTTAACAGTATAATACAATGATAATGATAAATGTGCAAAAAACAGCAGTTATGAGTGTGGTACACTTAAGAATAATAAATAATAAATAAATGAATGGTGGTGGAATAGATTGAGATGAGTGATGAGTGTGTGTTAAGTGTTAAGTCCAGGAAAAATGTTACAGTTCGTTACACACATTTGAGTGCGTGTGTGTGTGTGTGTGTGAGAGTTCCGTTTCATTTCTGTGTATTAAGTAGCCTGATGGCTTGAGGAAAGAAACTGTTGCATAGTCTTGTTGTGGCGGCCCGAATGCTTCGGAACCGTTTTCCTGATGGTAGGAGTGTAAAAAGTGTGTGTGACGGGTGTGTGTGTGATCGTCCACAATGCTGTGTGCTTTGCGGATGCAGCGTGTGGTGTAAATGTCCATGATAGAGGGGAGAGAGATTCCGATGATCTTCTCAGCTGTCCTCACTATCCTCTGTAGGGACTTGCGATCCGAGACAGTGCAGTTCCCAAACCAGGCAGTGATGCAGCTGCTCAGGATGCTCTCAATGGTCCCGCCTGGAGTTGCCCCCTGGCATGGCCAGAGTGTTTCTTTACACGAGGCTGGGTGCTCCCTCACGATGTGTCGTGTTACAGGCATTCTGCCCTCCTCTGTTTATAGCCCCCGACCAGGGGTTACGAGGCCCGGATGTGTCCAGTGCGAGCACTGGGTGCTTATCTCCACAGGACGGGTCCTTGGAGGCGGTCGGTGCAGCTGTTCGGCTGCGAGTCCTGGTCCCCGCTGCGATCGGGGTCGGGGTTCGCTCCACCGGTGTGTGGCAGCCTCTACGGCCGGGTCCACTGGAGTGTCAATCCGGGACGTCTGTGACGCTGCAGGTTGGTCCACCCCGCTGACCTGTGTCAGGTTCTATGGCCTTGACCTCAGAGCCACCCCGGGCTCCTCTGTCCTACGTGCTGGTGCCGAGGCCCTCACTCTCTCGGCAGGGTCTGTCCAGTGTGGCGTGATTGGACACTCGTTCCCATAGCGTTTCGACGCAGCTCGAGTTCCTGAAAGGAAACGTCTCTAGGTTACGAACGTAACCCTAGTTCCCCAAGGGAACGAGACGCTGCGTCTCCTTGCCACACTCCCTGCATCCCTGCGGCGCTTACCTTCTCTCTTTGCAGAAGCTAATGTCGCTACCAACGCACAGCCATCTTGTAGCTTCCTGGTTTACGCGACGTCGCCTGTCTATGACGTCACGGCTTGCCTATTGGCTAGATTTCACACGTGGTTCAGAGCGCGGTCACGCAGGGGCGTTAAGGGAGTTAACCGCTGGAGGGAGGCAGCGTCCTGAACACCCTGTGGCAGGGCCGACAGACCGACCTCCCGGTAGTGCCGGGGAGGGACGGGCACCGTAGCATGAGGGGAGGAGACGAGTGTGAGGAGGAGGAGAGGAGTGGGGTGAGGAGGAGAGGAGTGTGAGGAGAAGTAAGGTGAGGAGGAGAGGAGTGTAAAAAGGAGAAGTGAGGAGTGAGAGGAGGAAAGGAGTGTGAGGAGAAGTGGGGTGAGGAGGAGAGGAGTGTGAGAAGGAGAAGTGAGGCGTGAGAGGGGGAAAGGAGTGTGAGGAGAAGTGGGGTGAGGAGGAGAGGAGTGTAAGGAGGAGGGGAGGAGTGTGAGGAGACGAGTGTGAGGAGGAGGAGAGGAGTGGGGTGAGGAGGAGAGGAGAGTGAGGAAAAGTAGGGTGAGGAGGAGAGGAGTGTGAGAAGGAGAAGTGAGGAGTAAGAGGAGGAAAGGAGTGTGAGGAGAAGTGGGGTGAGGTGGAGAGGAGTGTGAGGAGGAGAAGTGAGGAGTGAGAGGAGGAGAGGAGTAAAGTGGTGTGAGGAAGAGTGGAGTGTGAGGAGGAGAGGAGTGTGAGGAGGAGAGGAGTGTGAGGAGGAGAGGAGTGTGAGGAGAAGTGGGGTGAGGAGGAGTGTGAGGAGGAGAGGAGTGTGAGGAGGAGGAGAAGAGTAAAGTGGTGTGAGGAAAAGTGGAGTGTGAGGAGGCGTGGTGTAGGTCGTAAACACACTCACACGTGTGTGAGCAGTTGGAAGTCTCGAGCCCGGTACCCGATGGCGATGTTGTTGCGGGTGGTTTTGGACTTGGCCGGGTCGAAGCTGGTCTGGAAGCCGGCGAGCCATGAGTCGTAGCCCAGTACGGCGGCGCCGTGAACCAGCGGGCCGGAGAAATCAAAATCCACGTCACAGCCCACGTTCACGTACTCGCACTTATACACCGTCTGCACTCTCCCACTCTTCTTCCTGCACAGAGCGAGGGGGCGGGGCTTACACACTGCATATGCAAATGTGCTCTAATAAACAAACACTGGGAATATTTACATCCTGTACATATAAATGACAGAAGAAACTGATATACAGACGAGAGGAGAACCAGGAGAACGTGCAGAGACTCACCCTGTGTTCGGAGAGAACGACGTGTCAAACATCACCTTCAGTCCTTTAGTGATCTATAAACACACACACACACCACTACTGAACTCTGTATTAACTTTATTACATTATTATGATCTGTGTATGTGTGTGTGTGTGTGTGTGTGTGTGTGTATACCTGGTCCTCCACACTGATCTCAGTACCGAGTGTGTTGTCTGTGCTCCATTTCTCAGTGAAGGTCACTCCGTACTCATCCCATTTGTACTTGGTCTCCAGATTAGCACTCACTTTTCCCGTGTCGATGTTGGACGAGCCGCACGTCTTAAACTCCTGGACACACAAATCACACTCACAGATACAGACGTGTCCAGAGGTTTTCAGAAGTCTAAATTAATTAAGTATTTGGTGCGACACAGTTGAGGACACTGTAAAAGTCTTAACGTGGATTAACGTGATAAAACCAAACACGTTACTATTAAAGACTGTGTACACGTGCAGAGTTTTATAGCGTCCCCATGATAATCTATAGGAGTAAAACACGTATTCTGGACTCACCTGCTATTATTGATTTAGTCTTTTAAACACTCTAATAGCATGAACACTTATTTTAAAAGTATTTTTCACTGCACAACACACACTCAATAACTGATATCTGGAGAAGAAAGAGGAGATTAAGAGTACGTACCACTCCATTGGTTGACTTGGTTTTCAGATCGAGCTTCACCAACCCAAACCCTGGTACCACACAACGTATACATATATAAATATTAAAATTCATACATTCATACATTATTTATATATTATTAATTTATATATTATATATTATAGAATTTATATAATTGTATATTATATAAAAGTAAACGAATGTAATTTGTTTAAAAAGTGTTTTTAATATTTGTGTTGGCCATAAAAGGATTAATTTAAATATAATTATAAGTAAATACACAATACTTTTATTATATAGAAAGTGATCAATATTTTCTATGTAGATTGATTTCTCCTCGTTTCTCGAGCGCGTTCTCTCAGCACCGCTGCTGCTACGTGAACGTGACGTATCACAACACTACGGAGACGGAGGCGTGTCCTGAGAGTCACACAGATTACAGATTAACATGGCAGAGGCAGAGCTGCGTCTTACTGCAGACACAACAGGAAAAAAACGTCTGGTTTTATTTTTATTTTTTTCACTGCAAAGGCGTGAGTGTGAAAGAGACGTGTGTAAAAACTCAGACTTAATAAACGGATGATTCGCTGTGTGTCTGAAGTGAAGAAGTAAAAGTGAACTTTCTAGATCTTCTTTACTGAACTGCATTTTGTTGAGAAAACTGAAATTAAAGAGTTTATCTTTTGGCATCGGCGTGCGTTTAAAAATCAACACCGGTGGAAGTTTTATCTCCCGATGACGTGCAGCTCAGAACACAGGTGAGGTGCGTTTTTTCATTTCCGTTTGGAAATTTAATTGGTCTAATGTTTTGGGGTTCAGTTTTTTGGCTTGAAGTTTGTGAAACCGGGAAAAACCCAGAAAGAACTCATAAATTAGCCGCGTCGTTGTTTAAGCCGCGGGGTTCAAAACGTGGGAAAAAGTAGCGGCTTATAGTCCGAAAAATACGGTATATTATATTTTTAAATGTTTTTTAATAAAATGCCTGCTTGGTTAAATAATATCTAAAATAATATTTTATAAAAAATTCAATAGAATAAATAAAATCAATGGAATAAATGTTTTAATTATGTTGATTGAACTGAGAAATCAATTACATTTGCACAAATAAAATAAATGGAAAAAAATTTATTAAATAGTTTACATTTGTTAGACCCCAATTGGGTAATACTGTGTGTGTGTGTGTGTGTGTGTGTGTGTGTGTGTGTGTGTGTGTGTGTGTGTGTGTGTGTGTGTGTGTGTGTGTGTGTGTGTGTGTGTGTGTGTGTGTGTCTCTCACCGTATCCCTTATTAAATACATCCTTCGCCGCTTTGCCAAGATCAGCGTACGCTGGAGGAGCGGCCATGTTCCTACACACACACACACACACACACACACACACACACACACACACACACACACACTCAGAACTCTCAAGCCATCAATTAGTGCTGTGTGACATCTAAAAATAATAATAATGATATACATAAAGCTCAGAATAACTGAATCCACATCCTGCCTTCTGTTTATTGTGTTATTACTGAAACCTGTGGGTTTTATTCCCTCCTGCTTCAGTGGAGCACAGAGAAGAGATTCACACAATACGAGATTAACTCATGTTGTTCACTGCAGATGAACTACCCTCAGACCCTGAGTGGTGTCTACTAACCCCATCTTTCTCACACACACACACACACACACACACACACACACACTGCAATTATCCACACTGACTACAGAGAAGAGGTGGACTGATAGTGATCAGATATCTGCCAATAACTGATTAAAAGAGTTTATAAAACAGATCCTGGATAAAAATAATAAACACTTAATATTAAATACTACTGAGATCAAATTAATGAAAATGTGCTAATAAGTATAAAATATTAATAAGAGGAGAAAGAAAAGAGCACGAGAAGATATGAGAAAATATAAACAATAAGGTGTTCTATAAAAAATAGAGCAAATAAATAAATAAATAAATAAATAGACGTGTAAAAGGAGCAGAAGGTTCAGCAGGTGATGAGGTGATGAGGTAAAACAGACCAGACACTGTAGTAATGATTATGAGAGGGTACGGTGCAGTGTGTAGATGCAGAATGAGGATTTATAGGATTTTTAGATGCACATGCTCACACTGAGAAGTCTGATGACTTGTGTGAAGAAGCTTCTGCTAAACCTCTCAGATTTGGCCATCAGACAGCAGAAGATCTTGGTGGATGTCAGCAGAGTAAACAGACTGTGACTGGGGTGGTTTGGTTCCTTGATGACTTTAACAGCCCTGTTTCTGCATCGACTGTTGTGTATTTCCTACAGAGAAGGTAGAACATCCCTGAGATGCTCTTTGCTAAGCAGAATGCTTTCTACAGCCCCAGTATAAAACCTTTTCAGGACCACTGGTGAAACCCTGAATTTCCTCACCTTCTGAAGATGATACAGTCTTTGTCTGGTTTTTTTCACCTGAGATTGTGTGTGCAGACCAACACAGGTTCTCAGAGATGTATACTCCAAGGTCTTTGAAGCTGCTCACCCTCTCTACAGGGGTACAGCTGTTGATGTGAAAACCTTCATGACCAGTGAGTTGAGAGCAGTGGGGCAACAGTCCTTCAGGCAGGTGGGTTTGTTATTTTTGTGGCACAGGGATAATTGAAAAAATAATAAAAGACAGAAGAAAGGTGAGGTGTCTGGAAACACAAGACTGTGGGTGAGTTTTAGCGTGAGTACTGGAAAGGGTGCAAATTAAAGTAAATAAAAAAACGCTCTGCTTGTTGAACAGTGAGGTTTTTATATTATTAATATATATTAATTATATATACAAAATAAAAGACATGCATTTAACTTTCAAACTGAAACATAAAGTAACTGCAAATAAATAAAAGTTACATCCAAAATAAAACAAAAATTTAAAATGAGCAGCATGTGACACACCTGTGTATTTCATTCACACACACACACACACACACACACACACACACACACACACACACACCTTTACAATAGGAATAACATCATCAACCCGGTCTACCTCTGCAGAACACATGCCTATCTACCGATTTCTTCTGTTTCACTTCACACTTCACACACTCACTTCTGTTTCTTGCATCTGTGTTATAATAATATTGTACATTCTTCATTCTTGTCCTTGTGTTTTGTCCATAATTTATGTAACAGGCTGACTGGAGGATTCACAGAGTAAGAATTTAATTGTATTGTGTAACAGACTGCTACTGTTATTATATAGTTATATAACAGACAGACAGACAGACAGACAGACAGACAGACAGACACAGACAAGCAGACAGACAGACACAGACAGGCAGACAGACAGACAGACAGACAGACAGACAGGCAGGCAGGCAGGCAGGCAGGCAGACAGACAGACAGACAGACAGACAGACACAGACAAGCAGACAGACAGACACAGACAGGCAGACAGACAGACAGACAGACAGACAGACAGGCAGGCAGGCAGGCAGGCAGGCAGACAGACAGACAGACAGACAGACAGACACAGACAAGCAGACAGACAGACACAGACAGGCAGACAGACAGACAGACAGACAGACAGACAGACAGGCAGGCAGGCAGGCAGACAGACAGACAGACAGACAGACAGACAGACAGACAGACAGACAGGCAGGCAGGCAGGCAGACAGACAGACAGACAGGCAGGCAGGCAGGCAGGCAGACAGAGACAGACAGACAGGCACAGACAGGCAGGCAGACAGACAGACACCGACAGGCAGACAGACAGACACACAAATCCAACCTTTAGCACCAATTATGCACCTAATAAAATTCTATGTGGCTCAAAAATCATATCAATGATCAGTCTGATTAATGTTTATCAGTATTACAGAAATGAACTGTACAATGAGACACAGCAATGATTTAAACCCCTAAGCTGAAAGGAAGCTAATTCCTGGAGCTAGCATGAGAATGGAGTTAGCAGGACCTGAACCCTGAATTCAGACTCTAAATAATAAATAGATATACAGGATTATTGTTGTTTTTGTTTTGTTTTTTACTAAAATAATCGTTAACTCTTTATAATAATAATAATAATAATAATAATAATAATAATTCCAGCTCAGCTAGGTGGCTAGCAGCTTCCTGCTAACAGTACAGGATTAATGAGCTCTGTAGATTTGATGTAAATAAGTAGAAACGCTTTAAAGATAAAGAGGTTTGAGGAGCAGTAAAAAGTTTACCAGGTCTTTCAGGTGTTTTTTCTCTGAAGCTGCAGGAAATGAGAGAGAAGGAGACACGAAGGAGAGAAAAGGAGCAGCAATGTGGAGCGCCAAAGAGCTCACAAACTCAACACCTACTGATATGGAGGCCAAACAGGGTCATGATGTGGTGAACATCTGGAGCTTGGTTTATGCTCACAGTTTGACAGATGTGGAAACGAACCCCTGGTGACCTGTAGGAGGTTCAAGTTTAAGTTCTTTTACTTGTCATATGTACACTACAGCACAGATAAATTATTTCTAGGTGTATCTTAGCTTGTTAGGAGAAGCAGAGAGGGTTAAGGGTCCTGCTCAAGGGCCCAAATTGGCAGCTTGGTGATGCTGGGGCTTGAACCCCCAACCACCTGATCACTAATCCAGAACATTTACAATTGAGCAACCCCTTCAATTTGGAGACACACAATTGTATCAGATTCTTTGGATGCTGGAGCATAACATTTTGCCTTCAGAGACCCAAACCTGTTTCAGCACGACAATC
>NC_139585.1:1258883-1261383 GCF_946808225.1 Silurus aristotelis | reverse complement strand
ACCACAAATAATCATACACACACACACATCACAAATAATCACAAACAAACACACACACACACACACACACACACACACACATTACAAATAATCACACACACACACATTACAAATTATCACACACACACATTACAAATTATCACACACACACACACACACACACATTACAAATTATCACACACACACACACACACCACAAATAATCACACACACACACATTACAAATAATCACACACACACACCACAAATAATCATACACACACACACACACACACACACCACGAATAATCACACACACACACCACAAATAATCATACACACACACACATCACAAATAATCACAAACAAACACACACACACACACACACACCACAAATAATCACACACACACACATTACAAATAATCACACACACACACACATTACAAATTATCACACACACACACACACATTACAAATTATCACACACACACACACACACACATTACAAATTATCACACACACACACACACACACAACAAATAATCACACACACACACATCACAAACATACACACACGCACTTCACAAATATACACACACACAAATACTTTTTTGGGAGATTTTTGTTCATAATAAAATGTTTGGATATGACAAAAGAAAAAAAAAGAAAAGAAAAGAAAACAGGCCATTTTTAATCAGGAAGAAAGGAGTAAATAATGAAATAAATAAATAAATAAAGCTATTATAAGACTTGGGGGGGGATGAACCTCAGCCGAGTGTGTAAAAGTGTAAACTAGTCGAGGAAGCGTTCTTTCATATTGCTGTCGAAATGTTTCTCCTTATTTACACGTCTTTACAGTCAGAGAGCCAAAATCTCGGCTTCTATTAAAGGTGCAATTAATAATAACGCTCACACACACACACACACACACACACACACACATCACAAATAATCACACACACATACACACACACACACACACACACACACCACATAATCATACACACACACACACACACACACACACCACAAACAATCACACACACACACACACACACACACACACACACACACACACACACACACACCACAAATAATCAAACACACACACACACACCACAAATAATCATACACACATACACACACACACACACACACATCACAAATAATCACACACATACACACACACACACACACACACACATCACAAATAATCTCAGAACACACACACATTACAAATAATCACACACACACACACACAACAAATAATCACACACACACACACACAACAAATAATCACACACACACACACACAACAAATAATCACACACACACACAACAAATAATCACACACACACAACAAATAATCACACACACACACACATCACACATACACACACACACATCACAAATAATCACACACACATCACAAATAATCACACACACATATCACAAATAATCACACACACATATCACAAATAATCACACACACACCACAAATAATCACACACACACCACAAATAATCACACACACACACACCACAAATAATCACACACACACACACACATCACAAATATAAATATACACACACACGCACATCACAAATATACACACACACAGACACAAACACACACACACCACAAATAATCACACACACATCACAAATATACACACACGTAATCACACACACACACACATCACAAATAATCACACACACACACACACACACACATCACAAATATAAATACACACACACACACACACACACACACACATCACAAATAATCACACACACATACACACACACACACACATCACAAATATAAATATACACACACGCACATCACAAATATATACACACACACACACACACACGTAATAACACACACACAAATCACAAATTATCACACACACACACACACGCATACATTACAAATAATCAAACACACACACACACACGTAATCACACAAACACATCACAAATAATCTCACACACACACACACACACACACACACACACACACACACACACATCACAAATAATCACACACACAATCACACACACACACACACACACACACGACAAATAATCACACACACACACACACGTAATCACACACACATCACAGATATACACACACACACACACACACACACATCACAAATTATCACACACACACACATCACAAATATAAATATACACACATGCACATTACAAACACACACACACAAATATACACACACACACCACAAATATACACACACGTAATCACACACACACACACACACACACACATCACAAATATAAATACACACACACACACACATCACAAATAATCACACACACACACACATCACAAATATAAATATACACACACACACACATCATAAATATACACACACACACACACACACACACACGTAATAACACACACACAAATCACAAATTATCACACACACACACCCATACATTACAAATAATCAAACACACACACACACACACACACACACACACACA
>NC_139585.1:1248883-1253883 GCF_946808225.1 Silurus aristotelis | reverse complement strand
TTTGTAATTATTGTGGAAGTGTGTAAAGGGTTATGACGTCACAGCAGCTCGCCTGGCAGCAGGTGTAATAAAAAATTCACATGAAAGAATAAAGTAATAAATAAAGTAAACATTATTTCTTTGTGTTTATCAGAACAGGAAGTGCAGCAGATCAGATCACAGACTGCAGTAAACATGTCACCGGAAGCTGAGTATTGATGAGTTAAAGAAGGAGAACTGTCTGATCAGAACATGCTAACTGTACTGTACTTAGCTACAATCATTGGTTAGGACATTAGCGCGCGCAGAACCATGAAGAACCATGAGGAACCATGAGGAACATGTGGAGCTGAAGCAGGTCAGGTTCAGGCAGGAGAGCAGGTTTTGGGAAGGGCTCATGGAGAAATACTACAGAAACCATCAGAAAATCACTGCTAACATGCTAACGCTAGCTCAGGAGAGGAGGAGAAGGAGAAGATGAGGATGAAGAGGAGGAGGAGGATGAGGAGGAACTCACCTGATCTGATGAGATTCTAAGTTAAAGATGAAGAAGAAGGGTGTTAGAAATCATTCAAGTCTAAGTGACACGAGCGTACACACATGCACACCCATTCTTACTGCTTCCTGTGTGTGTGTGTGTGCGTGTGCACACGCCTGTCTGCAGGTTGCCAGATTGAAGTAATATAAACCTAGTGGTTCCCACATTGATCCCGACTCCATCAATGTCCAGATGCATAACACACTGAGGGATCTCACACTCACACTCACTCACTCACTCACTCACACACACACACACACACACACACACACACACACACACACACACACACACACACACACACACACACACACACACACACACACACATATTTGTGTGTTAATTAAAGAAAAGGAGGTGTGGCCTTTGTGTGGTAATTAAAGGGAAGGGGGTGCAGTCTTTGTGTGTTAATTAAAGAAAAGGAGGTGTGGCCTTCGTGTGTTAAGTGTAGAAAGGAGGTGTGGTCTTTGTGTGTTAATTATAGAAAAGGAGGTGTGGCCTTCGTGTGTTGAGTATAGAAAAGGAGGTGTGGTCTCAGTGTGTCCTAATAAGGAAGGTGTGGCCTCAGTGTGTTTTATGGACACAAATCCTGTAAGGGTTTAAAACCAAATCTGGCAACGCTGTGATTTTATTTGATATAAATTATGGGTTTAAAATCACCAAACTAACACCAACATATCCTATTTAATCAGTTTAATTTTAGAACTCTAAAGATCTGCACCTGCTGCTGTCACACACACACACACACACACACACACACCGACCTGAGTGTGTGAGTGTGTGTATGATGGATACACAGTGTGTAACTCCTTCATTGAAAGAGCTGGAGAGGATTCTGTATGGAGGGAAACGGAGTGAGAATCATGTAGACGAGGTCTGGCCCAACCTGCTCCTTGGAGACATGTGAGTCCAGTGTGTATTATTACCATTAACCATGAAGTTCCTCAACCAGCACATCTTACAGAAATATTGCTAGCTTACATCTGAGGTCCATGTTCCTGAGAAACCCTGGGCCACTTGCTAGCACACTTAGACCTTCATTCCCGTCTGTAGGTCGATAGCTAATGATCGCTACAGCCTGTGGAAGCTGGGGATCTCACATGTTCTAAATGCTGCTCATGGGAAAGCGCACTGCTGCGGCAGCCACCAGTTCTATGGTTCCTGTGTGGAATACTATGGCGTTCCTGCGGATGATTCACCCTCCTTCAATCTCGCCGCGTACTTCCAACCGTGTGCAGACTACATCCATCAAGTGCTGAACACTCCTGGAGGTAAAGTTCACCAAACACCACTAATCACCACCTACAACACAATCCACCACCATCCCACACATTCCACCATCACCATCCACCACCTAAAAACACCATCCACCACCTTTCACCATAAATCCACCACCATCACTGCAACGTCCACCACCATCCATTACCTTCCACCACCATCCCACAACATCCACCACTGTCCCCCACTATCCCCCACTGTCTCCCAACGTCCACCACCATCCCCCACTGTCCACCATCATCCCCTACCGTCCACCACCATCCACCACCTACCAACACCGTCCACCACCTTTCACAACCCTCCCCCACCTTTCACCACCATCCCGCAACATCCACCACCATCCACCACTGTCCAACACTATCCCCCACCGTTTCCCAATGTCCACCACCATCCCCCACTGTCCACCACCGCCCCCTACCGTCCACCACCATCCACCACCTACCAACACCGTCCACCACCATCCACCACTGTCCACCACTATCCCCCACGTCTCCTAACGTCCACCTCCATCCCCCACTGTCCACCACCGCCCCCTACCGTCCACCACCATCCACCACCTACCAACACCGTCCACCACCATCCACCACTGTCCACCACCTTCCCCCACCGTCTCCTAACGTCCACCACCATTCACCACTATTCACCACCGTCCCCTACCGTCCACCACCATCCATCACCGTCTACCACCTATCAACACCATCCACCACCGTTTACCACCGTCCACCACCTTCCACCGCCATCCCCCATTGTCCACCACCGTCCCTTACCATCCACCACCATCCACCGTCTACCACCTACCAACACCATTTACCACCATTTACCACCGCCCACCACCTTTCATTACCGTCCACCACCTTCCAACATCATCCAACACCATCCACTACCTTCCACCACATTCTAGAAGAGCAAGTAAGATTAGATATTGGAGAAGTAGAGGAAAAATAGGTAAGCTTCCAGCTAGAGTTTCAGTTCATCCAAAAGGTGTTTTGCAGGGTTTAGGAGGTCAGGGCTCTGTTTAGAACACTAATTCTTACAGTCAAACCCCCACACCTACCTTAATGGAGCTCCAGTGTGTCATCAGGGCATCATCGTGTCGGAACAGTGTTTGGGAATCTTAGGTTTTTGGGACGTTCTTTACGATGGTGTGGTTTGAAGGTTTAAAGAGGAACAACGTATGTGTGTGATGGTCAGGGCTGCACCAGAGAGCATCATATTATCCAGGATTGTATGTTCTGAGGGTATCTTCTTCTTCTTCTTTCGGCTGCTCCCATTAGGGGTCGCCACAGCGGATCATCCGTCTCCATACCACCCTGTCCTCTACATCTGCCTCTTTCACACCAACTACCTGCATGTCTTCCCTCACCACATCCATGTACCTCCTCCTTGGCCTTCCTCTTTTCCTCCTACCTGGTGGCTCCATCTTCAGCATTTTTCTACCAATATAATTCATGTCCCTTCTCTGCACATGTCCAAACCATCTCAATCTCGCCTCCCTCACCTTGTCACCAAAACATCCTACATGTGCTGTCCCTCTAATAAACTCATTTCTAATCTTGTCCATCCTCGTCACTCCCAACGAAAACCTCAACATCTTCAGCTCTGCTACCTCCAGCTCCACCTCCTGTCTTTTACTCAATGCCACTGTCTCTAATCCATACAACATCGCAGGTCTCACCACAGTCCTATAAACATTCCCTTTCATTCTTGCAGATACCCTACTATCACAAATCACTCCTGTCACTCTTCTCCACCCACTCCACCCTGCCTGCACTCTTTTCTTTACTTCTCTAACACACTCTCCATTACTTTGCACTGTTGACCCCAGGTACCTGAACTCCTCCACCTTCTCCACCTCTTCTCCCTGCAACCGCATCACTCCACTGCCCTCCCTCTCATTCACACACATGTACTCTGTCTTACTCCTACTGATTTTCATTCCCCTTCTCTCAAGCGCATATCTCCACCTCTCCAGGCTCTTCTCAACCTGCTCTCTACTCTCACCACAAATCAAAATATCATCTGCAAACATCATAGTCCAGGGAGACTCCTGTCTGACCTCGTCCGTCAACCTGTCCATCACCACTGCAAACAGGAAAGGGCTCAGGGCCGATCCTTGATGCAGTCCAACCTTCACCCGGAACCAGTCTGTCGTACCTACTGCACACTTCACTGCCGTCACACTGTCCTCATACATGTCCTGCACCACCCTCACATACTTCTTTGACACACCTGACTTCCTCATACAATACCACAACTCCTTTCTCGGCACCCTGTCGTACGCTTTCTCTAAATCCACAAATACACAATGCAGCTCCTTCTGTCCTTCTCTATACTTCTCCATCAACATCCTCAAAGCAAATAAGTCATCTGTGGTGCTCTTCCTCGGCATGAAACCATACTGTTGCTCACAGATGGTCACCTCTTCTCTCAGCCTGGCTTCCACTACTCTTTCCCATAACTTCATGGTGTGACTGATCAACTTAATTCCCCTGTAGTTACTGCAGGTCTGCACATCTCCCTTATGTTTAAAGATCAGTACCAGCACACTCCTTCTCCATTCCTCAGGCATCCTCTCCCCTTCCAGAATCCTGTTAAACAATCTGGTTAAAAACTCCACTGCCATCTCTCCTAAACATCTCCACGCTTCTACCGGTATGTCATCTGCTCCAACCGACTTTCCATTCTTCATCCTCTTAATCGCTGCTCTCACTTCCTCCTTACTAATCCTATCTACATCCTGCTTCACCAACTCCACATCCTCCAACCTTCTCTCTCTCTGATTTTCCTCATTCATCAGCTGCTCAAAATACTCCCTCCATCTTCTCAGCTCGGTCCCTCTGCCTGGCCAATCGGTATAAATCCTTTTCTCCTTCCTTAGTGTCCAACCTCTTATACAGCTCCTCATATGCCTTTTCCTTGGCTTTCGCCACATCCCTTTTAACCTGCTGCCGCATCTCCTTGTACTCCTGCCTACTTTTCTCATCACTCTGTCGATCCCACTTCTGTTTTGCCAACCTCTTTCCCCTAATGCTCTCCTGCACTTCCTCATTCCACCACCACGTCTCCTTGTCTTGCTTTCTATTTTCAGATGTCACACCAAGTACTTTTCTAGCTGCCTCCCTCATCACTCCTGCAGTAGTTGCCCAATCATCCGGCACCTCTTCACCACCACCAAGCCCCTGTCTGACCTCTTCCCTGAACCTCA
>NC_139585.1:1211383-1243883 GCF_946808225.1 Silurus aristotelis | reverse complement strand
TCTGATTCCTGATCCGTATATTTGATTTGGCACATGCTTTATACTGGATGTCCTTCATAACACAAACCTCCACATTTATCCAGACTTGAGACACTGAGAGTCTCCTGACCTGTGAACACTAATGGCTGGGTTTAAAAGTTCATCTGATCTGAATGTGAATTCACTCATATTAAAGCTGAGAGTGCACTTTATTGTCAAATACATCATAATACTCTGAACTGAATATATTAACCAGCTAAAAGAATAAAAATGACGCATTTCTGTTTGACCATTTTTATTAAAAATACAAATAAATATATATAATAGAGGCGAAACATAGTTTCTTTACTCAGATATAAAAAAAAACTACAGAAAAATATTTTTTAATCACTGAACATTGGTTTTATTGATGTGCTAAGTCTCAAATCAGCACCAAAATCCACCATAATGCACACGATTAAAACCCTGTGGGGAGAGGTGCCGTTTCTTCCTGGAATCACCTCATTTACCGTCCGTGTAGAAACATAGTAAAAGTTCCGTTTGGTGTCCTGATGATTTACGAAATTTTAAACACCGCAATTACTTTAAAACATTTACAAGAATATTTAGTCTTCATGCTCTATGCTGAGTTTGGTGATTAGAGAATTAAACACTTCAAAAGTATTAAATTAAAGTACATTTAGAACAAATACAAATTTGCGGTTAAGTTGTGATAAATCACGAGTAACTCATGACATTTGTGTAATTAATCGTGATTAAATATTATAATTGATTGACAGCCCCAATATATATACTTATAGTTATTATGTTATAATTATTAAAAGTTAATTGTCCTGTAGTTTCCTGTAAGTTTTGCACCTCAGGACGTATGTGTGATGAATTTGCTGGCTTGTCACTCGGTTTGCAGGAGAATTGCTCAGAACCAGGCGACACTGCAGCAGCTGGGCATCACACACATCCTGAACGCTGCCCACTCCAAACGCGGCAGCATCGGGGACCAAAGGTTCTATGGCACGAGCTTCATCTACTGCGGAATCCCGGCGGACGACTCGTCTCACTTCGACCTGGACGTTTACTTCAAACCTGCTGCAGACTTTATACACAGAGGCCTGAAAACTGTAGAAGGTGAGATTTAATACAGAAGGAGAGGCGGGGCTTCCAGGCAAAGTGGGCGTGGCTTTCAGGATGATCTCTCATTCACAGATCAGATTATGTTCTTGAAATCTTAGGAGGGAATTGTTTAATTAGAGTAGAAACAAAGGTAAACAGGGGTCAAGTCTGAGTTGCTCTGCCAGAGAATCTAATCCCGTCTGAATGAGGCTCTACAGGCTTTTCATAATGAAGCTGAGATGAAGGGAAAAAAGCCTGATCTGTGTTTACTTTTATTTGTAGGAAAGGTGCTGGTGCACTGCATTATGGGAATGAGTCGCTCGTCCTCCTTGGTGTTGGCGTACCTGATGCTGTATCAGCACATGTCTCTGTGCTCAGCCATCCAGCGCCTGGTCCAGAAACGAGCCATCTACCCCAACAGGAACTTCCTGGCTCTGCTGCTTGACCTTGACCTGCAGCTGAAGAGGAAACGCAAAACATGCATTCTGCTCTAACACACAAACAAACAAACAAGCAAACACACAAACACACACCAGAGCTTCATGTGAACATGGTAACAGGACATGGTGTGTGAGATTGTGGAGCAATCACATGGGAGAGCTGGGCCAAATGGATCAAATGGATCAAATGAATCAAATGAATCAAATGGATCAAATGGATCAAATGAGGCTGTGTTCCAATCGTGTTTTTAACACACGTTTGTCCACATTCTGAATTTAAACTTGTTGCGCAACCACGTGAACTCCGGTTGTGTCATTTTTACTTGCTAGCTACTTATAAAACAAACGAGGAACATCAAGTTCTTGTAACGAACATCTTCCTGTTTTCCAGATAATGACACACACACCTCCAAATGTTAAACAGAGGTGGAACAGGGGGTGTTAAATACAACATTAAAGGGTGAAGGCAACCTGAGGGAGCACCTGATAACACCAGTAAATTTATAGCTGAATCTAATGTTACTCAGAGGACCAACAAGCTGCTGAAGATCATTTTCAGGTCACTGACAGTAACTAGTGACTGAAGGTGATATAAAATGTCCTAATTGTTTTTGGAAGCTAATAAATAAACACTGTTGATAAGATTTCATTTTCTTTCTCTTTATTGAATTGAATTTGAAGAGATGTAGTATAGTCTGTGTCATGTGACACTCTCTAAGACTCTGATTGGCTGGTGCCCTATTCAGACTGGATCATTATCTCAATGGATTATATATATATATATATATATATATATATATATATATATATATATATATATATATATATATATATATATATATATATATATATGTTTAATGAAATTATTCCAAAATTATATTCACTAAACGTTCCTCAACCCTGAGGTCTGAGCTCCATGAAGCTCCTACTCAGAGCTCCTTCCTCCTCAACTCCACCGAACACCTTTAGAATGAACTGGACTCCTTACCTTCTCCTACATCAGGGTCCGATCTGAATAATGCTCTTGTAGAATATCTGAATGTAGCGTTAACCCCACAGGCTCACCCTGAAGCCTTCGTAGAAGAGTGGAGAGCATTACAACAGTGAAGAGGAATAAATCTGGAAGGAGATGTTCTGCAAGAAGATGGGGTGCACATACTTAGAGTTGTCTGATAGTATTTTTAAGATTGTATTCTGAATCTCATGTCAGGAATTTTTACAGACTGCTACAGATTTACTAGCATTAGCGCGCGCGCACACACACACACACACACACACACACACACATTCGAGGTTGTTACACAACAAAACATTGCAGGTTGTTTATCTGCAGTTAATTGTGGAAATATGATCTCTGCAGTACGTAAGGAGAGATTTTGGATTTATAAATAACCACACACACACACACACACACACACACACACACACACACACACACACACACACAGTGTGCTCAGGAAATGAGTTTGTTTCAATAATGTAATCTGGAGAAAATCAGGTAAATCTCTCTCTTTAACACACACACACACACACACACACACACACACACAATGTAATGTGCTGGCTAACACTAGCTGTGTATGTAAACAGTAGTTTCTTGGTTTGATTTTAAACTCTAATGTAATAATCTGAATCTGTAAAACTGATAAGAAGTAAACAGTGTTGAGGAAATGCAGTTATTGTAAAATAATCAACCTGTGAGTTACAACTGTTATAGAAAATCAATCACAATCCGGCATTCAGCCGCAGTGTAACACAAAATAGTACTTATAATGGGTGTACTGTGTGTGTGTGTGTGTCTGTGTGTGTGTGTGTGCTTGTGCTTGTGCGTGTGTATATGTGTGTGTGCGTGTGTGTGTGTGCGTGTGCTTGTTCGTGTGTGTATGTGTCTGTGCGTGTGTGCGTGTGTTTGTGCATCTGCAGGTGGAGAAATGTGCAGTTGCAGAGTCTCTCTCTCTGATCAGGTGGGAGAAAAAAGTAAGCACGAGACTCCGCCCATTTCTGAGCTCAACAGATTACTGTGGAAGTTTACTGGCAAAAGCAACCACCTGGATGAGGTCAGACCAGGAATCTACATCGGAGACCTGTAAGACCCCCAAACAACCAATAGCAGCTTCAAGCAAGAGATCCAGAGCCAATCAGAATGAGGCATTAAGCAGAGGAACCAATAGGAACATGAATTTAAGTGTAAGCGTGTGTGTGTGTGTGTGTGTGTGTGTGTGTGTGTGTGTGTGTGTGTGTGTTTGTTTCAGGTATGCAGCTAAAGACAAATCCCTGTTAAAGGCGCTGAACATCAGTCACGTGTTGAACGCAGCTCACGGTAAATACAACGTGAACACAGGTGAAAGTTTCTACAGAGGCACCAACATCACGTACCACGGCGCGGAGGCCTTCGATACACCGTCCTTTGACATAAGTTCCTTCTTCTACAGCGCTGCTGAGTTCATCAAGAGTGCAGTGAACACCCCTGGAGGTGAGGTGGGGAAGTGCACAGAGCGCTAGTTTAACCTTGCTTGCATTCACGTGCCTGTAGTGTGTGTTGTGTTTTGTGTGTTTGTGTAGTGCGTTATGTGTGTTGTGTTTTGTAGGTAGGGTGCTTGTGCACTGTGCGATGGGTCTGAGTCGCTCATCCACGTTGGTCCTCGCCTACCTGATGATCGAGGAGAAGATGACGCTGGTGGAGGCCATTAGTGCTGTAGCACCACACAGGAACATCTGCCCCAACTCGGGCTTCCTGGAACAGCTACGCACCCTCGACATACAACTGCAGAACTGAAACAGTGCCACCTAGTGCTACTTTAAAAGTTTACCATCATGCAAACTTACGAATGAAAGATTTCCCTGTGAATGAAGTGTTGCTATAGCAACAAAAATATAATATACCGAGCGCATTCATATAAACCTGCACTGCTGTTAGAGCTGCTGTACACTGTAACATTCACTCATCCTACATTATAGACATTGTCACAAAGTGATGTGGAACCATCTCCAGCTGTACAGTGGGTGAAGAGCTCCATCCAGAGAATATTTACATTTAGGGCATTTGGCAGACGCTTTTATCCAGAGAAACTAACACTAATACAGTTAGAGCAATTGAGGGTTAAGGGCCTTGCTCAAGGGCCCAGCAGTGGCAGATAGTTGGAGGAGCTTGGAAGCCATGGCCTACCAATCAGAAGTGCAACATCTTAACCACTGAGCTACCACTTTCATTTCATTCTCAACAGCAGCTGTTAAAAATTAATTCAAGATTCAAGATTTTGATTAGTCACAAACATAATTATGTGCAGAACACAACTTTCAGTGAAATGTAAACGTACAATGAAAGGAAATGAAATTAAAATAAATCTTCTACACTGGGCACTTACAGACTAGATGAATCCTTTCAGGGTTGTTCATGTATTCTTTAAATGATTTGTTCCCTCCAAATGTAGGCTGTAATTGGGTCACATGCATCCATGTTATTCCTAAACATTGTTTTTTTTATTTATATAGTATCTGCCTTTAAGCCGTAATCACTCCTATGGGGTGGAAGTGTACTTGACATTACTTTGCAAAAAATGTTTGGAATATGAGCTTTTATTGAAAAAAAGAAAAATCTTTCAACAAACGGACTGTCCAAAAATTGTCCCTCATTTCCCACCCCTCCCAAATGACTTATTACATCACTTCCTGTTTAAGATACGGTAGAGAAAAGCACCATCAGAACGTTTCCCAAACAGAAGCCATGGGTGGATAAGACTATCAGCGATGCTCTGAGATCCCGCTCTGCTGCCTACAACAAGGGGCTCACCACCAGGGACATAGATGAGTACAAGGCTGCGTCTTACAGTGTTCGCAGAGCGGTGAAGGAAGCAAAGCGACGCTACAGGAGGAAACTGGAGTCACAGTTCCAACATGGTGGCTCTAGGAGCCTGTGGAAGGGACTAAGAAACATCACGGACTATAGAACACCATCTTCCAGAATGGTGAATGCGGGCGCTTCTCTGGCAGACGAGCTAAACACCTTTTACGCTCGTTTCGAGGCTGCAGCTAACCACGCTAGCGGCGCTAGTGGCACAAACAGCGTGCATGCCGAGAGAGCCGGAGAGCCATCTCGGAGCATGACGTGAGGAGGGCATTCAGGAGAGTGAATACCAGAAAGGCAGCAGGACCAGATGGCACCACAGATCAGGTTCTAAAAGCATGTGCTGACCAGCTAGCACCGGTGTTCACTGAGATATTCAACCTCTCACTGGAACAGTCTGTTGTCCCCTCATGTTTCAAACAGTCCACCATTGTTCCTGTCCCGAAGAAGCCCGAGCCCACATGCCTCAATGACTATCGCTCTGTAGCCTTGACCTCAGTAGTGATGAAGTGCTTTGAAAGACTGGTCAGAGACTTCATCACTGCCTCACTACCAGACACACTGTATCCTCTACAGTTCGCGTACCGCCAGAACACCTCTATTGAGGATGCCATTGCTCATCTTCTTCACACAACGATGAGCCACCTGGACTACAGAAAAGGGAATTATGCAAAGATGCTGTTTGTGGACTACAGCTCAGCGTTTAACACCAAAATTCCCTCCACACTCACCCCTAAGTTGGAGGTCCAAGGGTTTAGCCTGCTGCTGTGTCAATGGATCTCCAACTTCCTGACATACAGACCACAAGCAGTACGGGTGGGCCAACACACCTCATCCACCCTCACCCTCAGCACTGCAGCTCCCCAGGGTTGTGTTCTGGGCACCCTGCTGTACTCACTGTACACAATTGACTGTGTGGCCACTTCCACTTCCAACTCCACCACCATCATCAAGTTTGCTGACGATACTGTTGTAGTGGGTCTGATCTCCAACAACAATGACGAGACGGCCTACCTACAGGAGGTTAAAAACCTGGAGAAATGGTGCTGGAGAACAATCTTCTCCTAAACGTCAGCAAGACTATGTAGTTGATAGTGAACTTCAGCACGAAGCAGGAGCAGTCATACCGACCGCTAAACATCAACGGGACCCCAGTGGAGAGAGTGGACAGTTTCCGGTACCTAGGTGTTCACATAGCACAGGACCTGTCTTGGTCCTGCCACATCAACAGCCTGGTGAAGAAGCCCGGCAGCGTCTGTACTATCTGAGACACTTAAGGGACTTTAAACTACCCTCTCATGTGCTAAGGACCTTTAACACTTGCACCGTTGAGAGCGTCCTGACGGGTAGCATCACTTCCTGGTTCGGGAACAGCACCATGCAGGACAGGCGAGTCCTCCAGAAGGTGGTGCGGTCAGCTGAACGTACCATCCACATCGAGCTCCCTGACCTGTGACATCTACAGCACAAGGTGCCGGACCAGAGCCAGGAAGATTGTGAAGGACCTCAGCCATCCTAACAATGGACTATTTTGTTTGTTGCGTTCAGGGAAACGCTTTCGCTCCCTGAAAGCAAACACAGAGAGAATGAGGAGGAGCTTCTTCCCGCAGGCCATTTGGAGTTTAAACCAGGAAACACCTAGGATCTAGAACTGGACCTCTCTCTCCGCCGTCACTCATTTCTGCACAACATTTTTCTGCACTATTATGACACTTTAACCCTGGACTTGAACAGCAGAGTGTCACTTTATATCACACCACACTGCACATGTACTCATTTTTATATTTTCTAAAGTTTATACTGTTTATTTCTCTATTTTTTTATCCTTAAATTCTTTAACTTTTTCATGCTTGAATGTTGGACAGTCGTATAAAGCATTTCACTGATTGATGTACTCTGTATGTATGTGTATGTAACAAAATAAAATTTGATTTGAGATGGCAGCCCAGAGAAAACGTCCAAGACCGTGCAGTTCCCCCACCTACCACCTGGCAATAAAACATCACACGTTGACATTAAACACTCTGTGGCTTTGACGATGATCATGTGACCTTCTGATGATAACGCATGACCACACCCACAACGACAAGAGCTTATAATTAACATCAGAAAGCTCAGTGCGCAGTACACACAAAATAATGAAGCCCCGCCCATTTCTGCTCATTTGTCTGATTCGTTTTTAAGGTCTTGATGTTACACAACAAAACATTGCAGGTTGTTCATATGAAGTTAATTGTGGTGATGTGATATTTGCAGTAGGTAATGAGAGAGCATGAATTTATAAATAACTCCAAACACACACACACACACACACACACACACATACACACACACACACACACACACACACACACACACACACACACACACACACACAGAGTCAGCTTTGACGTGCAGTTTGCATGGGAATGGAGTTAATTTTAATAAAGTTATCTGGATTTTAAAATCAGGTAAATCTCTCTCTATATCTCACACACACACACACACACACACACACACACACACACACACAATGTAATGATAATGTAATGGTTTGCTTCTGTAACTAGCTAACACTAGCTATTAGGCATGTAACAGTACACAAAGTTAACGGTTTGGTGTGTACCTCGGTTTTTAAGTCACAGTTCAGTTCAATTTCGGTACGGTTGGGGGGGGGGGGCTGGAACATAAATTCTTTGTTGTTTTTTATTAATGTTGTTTATTATTATTAACATTTGTGAACATTAACAGTGTACAATTATTTGAAACTATTTGAATTACATTTAATCAATTAAATAAGCACTAATTAAAGTGATTAAATAAAATGTGTTCTTTACATTTAATATTTGATTTTCTAAAGATATTTTCTACTTATTTTAGGATACTTTAACAAATGTCTGCATTTAACAACCACACAAGATTATTTTTCATTTTTATTTATTTTTATTCAGTTAATCTATTTATAAATGAATAAATTCCTTCCATCTGTTATTCATTCATTCACTTGATATGCAGAATTGTTAGAAGTTTCTCGTTTTAAGAGAAATTCTTGAATCTGTCCATAAAACATAAAAGAATCCATATCACTAGACTGTCGTATAAACGTTGGCGATGACAAGAAGTGGTAGTGATTTTGCGCATTTGTAAAACATATCGTGTCAGTGTCAAATAGTGACAGTGACACGTGAAGTGCGAGGCGGAGACGAAACAAACGTAATGCGTTCCTGAGGGAACTCATTACTACGTTCCACACGCAGTACACGTGTACACCGAGCTGAAAGCCCTGTACTGAAACGGTTTTATACGGATAAGTGTACCGTTACACCCCTAATAGCTGTGTATGTCAGCGTGAGTTTCTTAATCCCATTTTAAACTCTAATATATAAAAACAGGACTCTGTCAGACTGAACACTTGGAGAAGAAGTACACAGTGTTGAGGAAATGCTGTTATTGTAAAATAATCAACCTTTAAGTTACAACTGTTATAGAAAATGAATCGACACCTTCTGACCAATCACAATTCAGCATTCAGCAGCAGTGTGGTGTAACACAAAATAGTACTTATAATAGCTGTACTGTGTGTGTGTGTGTGTGTGTGTGTGTGTGTGTGTGTGTGTGTGTGTGTGTGTGTGTGTGTGTGTGTGTGTGTGTTTGACAGGTATAGAAATGCGCCGTAGCAGAATTTCTCTCTCTGACCAGGTGGGAGAAAAGGGCAAGTACGAGACTCCGCCCATTTCTGAGCTTCACATGTTGATGTGGAAGAAACTAGGAAAGAGGGAACATATTGATGAAGTCAGACCAGGAATCTACATCGGAGACCAGTAAGAGACCTAAATAATCAATAGCAGCTTCAAATAATAGATTCAATCAAAATGACAAATGTAACACAGGACAGCCAATAGGAACACAGCTTTATAGGGACAGCCAATAGGAACACGGCTTTATACAGGACAAGCAATAATTGCTATGATCGTATGTACATGTGTGTGTGAGTTTATGGTGTGTGTGTGTGTGTGTGTGTGTGTGTGTGTGTGTGTGTGTGTGTGTGTGTGTTTGTTTCAGGTATGCAGCTAAAGACAAATCCCTGTTAAAGGCGCTGAACATCAGTCACGTGTTGAACGCAGCTCACGGTAAATACAAAGTGAACACAGGTGAAAGATTCTACAGTGACACCAACATCATGTACCACGGCGTGGAGGCCTCAGACACACATTCCTTCGACATCAGTGCCTACTTCTACAGTGCTGCTGAGCTCATCAAGAGTGCAGTGAGCACCCCTGGAGGTGAGGAGGGGAAGTGCGCAGAGTGCTAATCTAACCTGGCTCACTTTAATGCTAGAAAGTGCCAGCTGACACGTAATACTTGTGGTTTGTGTCTCGAGTGTGAGTTGTGTAACAGACAGACGTGTAATGTGTAGGTGTGTTTTGTAGGTAAGGTGCTTGTGCACTGTGCGATGGGTCTGAGTCGCTCATCCACGCTGGTCCTCGCCTACCTGATGATCGAGGAGAAGATGACGCTTGCTGAAGCCATTAGTGCTGTAGCACCACACAGAAACATCTGCCCCAACCCGGGCTTCCTGGAACAGCTACGCACCCTCGACATACAACTGCAGAACCGATGCAGCGCCACCTAGTGCTATGCTAATAGTTTACCAAAATGCTGTGAATGAAGTGTTACTATAGCAACGATAATGTAATATACCAAGCACATTCATATTAACCTGTAGTGCTGTCAGAAAATTTTACATTCACACATTCTACACAATAATGCCCCAACCCCTCACACACACACACACACACACACACACACACACACATGCACACACACACACAAACTTCTCTTATATTCAGTACCACTCAGATATTTATTGCATTTATTGCTCTGGAAATTTTGCCCAGTCTATTTTAGACTCTTCCTTTGTACTAACACTCTAGTGGTATGAAACATCAGAGCCAATAGAAACATAGTATGGAACAAAACAGCTAATATAAATGCAGTATAAAACAGCAGAGCCAATAGGAACGCAGTATAAAACAACAGAGCCAATAAAAAGGCAGTGTAAAATAGCAGAGCCAATGGGAACAAAGAATGAAAGAGCAGAGCTAATAGATGCACAGTGTCAGGGACTGGCTCGAGGGACCCAAATGCATGACGCAGACTGAGAGCTTAGAGATAAGAGTCTTTAATAAACAAACTCTCGAGTAACCAGGTGAATAGACTCAGAACACAAGCCAAAAACAACTGTGCAAATCCAAACAAACAATTCCAAAAACCCCAAAAGTCCAATAACACAGTTAAATAGGGTATCAGGCACAAAGAGCCTCTGGAACGAGCATACCCAAAGTGGCCTGCAGAATCTTCCTTTCAATCTCCAGGCGGAGAGCACATATGGTTACGGAAAATGGTGGGAGAATGCGCTCAGATGGGGGGGGTCCCCTTCACCGGGGGGGTGTATTTGGGAGAGTGCATCTGGTTTGCCGTTCCTGGACCCTGGACGGTAGGCTAGAGAAAAGTTTAAACAAACAAAAAAAAGCCCCCAGCGGCCCTGACAATGGTTCATGCATTTGGCCGACTGCAGGTACTCCAGATTGCGGTGATTCCTCCAAACCATGAATGGCACCTTGGTCCCTTCAAGCCAATGACGCCACTCCTCCATGGCCAGCTTGACTGCCAGGAGCTCCAGTTTTCCTAAAGGGTAGTTCTTTTTCGGCTTGATTAAGGGGACGGGAGAAAAAGGCACAAGGATGAAGCCAGTTGTCACGGGCATCCCTCTGAGACAGGACAGCCCCCACCCTCAGACTGGACGCATCAAACACCACAACAAATTGGCGAGTGGGGTCAGGCATGGTCAAAACAGAAGCACATGTGAAAAGGTCTTTGAGTTTAGAGAAGGCCTGTTCAGCCTCAGAGTCCCACAGAATGGGCCGATGGGTGGAAGTGAGCCGGTAAAGGAGGGCCTTGATAGAGCTATAACACCGGATGAACCTCTGAAAAATGTTGGCATCTTCTGACTGTCTGGATTCGGCTCGGTTCATCTGAATCTTCCCGGCTGAGAGAGCCCCAAGAAGGATGTGGTGGTGACGTGAAATTCGCATTTCTCTGCCTACACGTAC
This sequence comes from Silurus aristotelis, assembly GCF_946808225.1. Taxonomy (NCBI): domain Eukaryota; kingdom Metazoa; phylum Chordata; class Actinopteri; order Siluriformes; family Siluridae; genus Silurus; species Silurus aristotelis. The sequence goes on along the minus strand of NC_139585.1, from coordinate 1,232,418 downwards.
AGGCTGTTTCGAAGAAGGCTTTAAAGCATGGTGGACGTGTTCCTCCTTGGTTCAAGAGAAAATGAGGATGTCGTGAAGGTAAACGAATACAAAGCATTTGAGCATGTCCAGTAGTACATCATTGACCAGAGTCTGGAACACTGCCGGAGCGTTGGTCAGGCCGACTGGCATTACCAAGTACTCATAATGTCTGGAAAGGGGTGTTAAACGCAGTCTTCCACTTATCTCCCTTTCGAATGCAAACAAGGTGGTAGGCATTTCTCACGTCCAACTTCGTGAAAATGGAGGCCCCTTGGAGGAGCTCAAACGCAGAAGCCATGAGTGGTAGGGGATAGAGATTCTTGACAGTAATGGTGTTAAGCCCCCGATAGTCTATACATGGGAGTAGGGTCTTGTCTTTCTTTTTCACGAACCCAGCCCCAGCAGGGAAGGAGAAAGGGCAAATAATCCTGGCAGAGAGAGACTCTTGAATATACTGGTTCATGGCCTCCTGCTCAAATTCAGACAGATGGTACGAATGTACATGAGGAGGAGGGGTTCCAGGCAGCAGGTCAATGGCACAGTTGTATGGCCTGTGTGGTGGCAGGGAGAATGCTTTGACATTGCTGAAGACGGCCCCCAGGTCATGGTAGACCGCCGGAATAGAGCGGAGATCAGGTTGAGGCTCATGACGCAGAGGGACAGGCGCAGGGCCGGTTGGGGAGAGGGAGAGGCAGCGGGTCTGGCAGGGCACCCCCCATTCTAAGACTAGATGTGGGTTGTGTTTTCAGAGCCAGGAAAAACCAAGGATGACACGAGCATAGGACAAGGGTATGATCAGAAAGAAAAGCCAATCCGGGTGTTCGGAGATTGTAACAAGCAGTGGTACTTGTTCGAGCGAAACGCCTGGTAAAGGTTGTGCCCGTCTAAGGCCCGGAACTTCGGGGGGGCGGGCAGCGTCTCAGTCTCGATTGGTGGGCCAGGTTCTCATCCAGGAATACCAAGTCTGCTACGGAGTCCACGAACACCGCCAATTCGTGGGTCTGGTCTCCCATGCAGATTTGTACTTTTAGAAGTGGTTTGGAGGAGACAAGCAGTGGTTGGCTCTATGTGGGTTCCCTCCTTAACAGCGAGCCCTGCCTTTTGCTGGGCACCAGGCTGCCATGTGCCCTGGTTCCCCACAATAAAGGCAGAGCCCCTCAGAGCGGTGCCTCTCCTTCTCTGTTAGTGATAAATGTTAGCTCCCTATCTCCATAGGGTGAGGTGAAGACAGGGGTTCTGGACCAAGGGCTGTTTGTGGAGGTTTTTTTTTAACGAGACAGGAACTAAGGACTATGCTCAGGGCATTGGAATTGCCTTTCACCGCATTGCTCCCAAATCCTCTGCACAATCCTGATGGCCAGAGTAATTAGGCCACCTAGGCCAACTTGTAACTCCCTGGCGACCAGCTCATCCTTCATCTCCGTAGCAAGGCCTCACAGGAAGGCATAAAAGCGTACAAAGCAGTGCGGTCGCAATCGCTGTCGATTGCGACATGTGGCTTCTGTGCAGAAATCCACAGCGTAATTGGCAACTGAGAGACTACCTGGGTGGCAAAGAGAAGTGACCGTGCAGCATCCTGCCGGGATGTGAAAGTATCTAGTATCTAGTATCTAGTATCGAAGATCTTGTGGAACTCCTACAAGAAGGCATAAAAAGAAGAAAAGAAGGTGGACTGGCTCTCCCACTCGGCGGTCGCCCATCGCAGGGCCTTTCCGGTCAGGAATGGTATCACATACACCACCTTGGCTTGATATGAGATAATCTGGCAGAGAGGGAGATTTATTAGGGTTCTTTAATACCGGGCTGTGCGGGAAAAAAACGAAAAAGGCCGCAGACCTGGAAGTACACGTCGCAAAACCGGAAGTGCGCACTGCAAACAGGGAAGACCATGACACACAGTATAAAACAGCAGAGAAAATAGGAGCTTAGTTTAAAACAGCACAGCCAATAAGAAAGCAGTGTGAAACAACACAGCTAATAGAAAAATAGAACGAAGCAACAAAGCTAACATTAATGCAATATGAAACAGCAGAGCCAATAGGAGCCTAGTATGAAACAGCACAGGTAATAAGGTCATGATATAAAACAGCAGCGGAAATAGGAACAAGGTATGAAACAGAGAGCCAATAAGAACTTAGTATGAAACAGCAGAGCCAATTGGAATGGGGTATGAAACAGCAGAACCAATAGGTTTGGGGTATGAAACAGCAGAGCCAATAGGAACACAGAATGAAACAGCACAGCCAATAGGAACAAGGAAACCCAGAGCCAACAGGCAGGCAAATTAAAAGAGTATGTCTAATACGAACACAGCAGAACCAATCAGAACACAGTCACACTAATATTAACTCCTCCCTTTGTGTTATTTCTCCGCCCCCTCCAGATGTGCCCATTTTAAACACAACCCCACCCACTTCTGGGTGTTTCATCTAATCCAACACTGGAAATTTCACTTTTTTTTTCCAACTCTGGGAAATCTAACCTGTCAATTAGGCATTAGCCCCACCTACTCAAGGAATCAGGAATTCAGCAGTAACATGCAAGTAAAAGCAAATACTTTTACATAGTGTTTAGCTCCTCCCACTCTCACTCTCATCTTACGCTGAGGTTTAAATATATCATAAGGCTCAGAATAGTGTCAGTGTAAATACCACACACACACACACACACACACACACACACACACACACACACACACACACACACACATACGTGCGCCTTATCGAACGCATGAAGATCAATCCAGACAATAATTAGTCAAAGACACATTATTTTTATAGATAAATACTCAACTACACTGGCTCTGACCAATCGCCTTCTGTGTAATGGAAAGAGGAACAGCGAATGAAAATGTGGAGTCTGGGTATGAAACTAAACCCACCTGCATCCTACTGGACATTCTGCTGAAAAGCCGCCACCCTTCAGGCCCATTTAATGAAGTCTGGCCTAATATCATCATCTCTGATGCGTAGGTACAAAGCCCTTTGAACATACATGCAATAAGACTAATGGTGCTAATGTTGCTAACAAGTAATTTAGATGCTAACAGCTATGTGTTTAGCATGGTGATGTGAGTGAGTAAAACGAATGTGTGGTTTTTTTGGCAGACGCACAGCGACGGACCTGACACTGCTAAACACTCTGAAAGTGACTCATGTAGTGAATGCTGCACATGGCCCCACCCACATCAACACAGGCTCCGCCTTTTACTCCCATGCCCACATCCAGTATCATGGCGTAGAGGCTCCAGACAGCAGAGACTTCAACCTGTTTATGTTCTTCCTGACGACCGCTGATTTCATACACACGGCTCTCAGCCAGGAATGTAACGACATCATGCTAAACATTTACTAAAACTAAATCTGTTTGCTTATATGTTGTTTATTTTAAGTGGTGTGTGTGTGTGTGTGTGTGTGTGTGTGTGTGTGTGTGTGTGTGTGTGTGTGTGTGTGTGTGTGTGTTATCTTTAGCAGGTAAAGTGTTAGTGCACTGTGCTCGGGGAGTTAGCCGCTCGGCTACACTAGTGTTAGCATACCTTATTATCTACAAACAACTAACAGTGGCAGAGGCTATCACAGCGGTGCGAGGTTACCGGAACATTCTGCCCAATGTTGGATTTCTGGAGCAGTTACGAGAGCTGGATGCAAGACTGCAAAGGAAAGAGATATAGACAGAAATAAGGATGGATGCATCATAAGGACATAAGCTCATAAGTAGAATATAACAAGCTCATAAGAAGAAAATAACAAGCTCATAAGATGGACATAAAAAGCTCAAAAGAAGGACATAAGCTCATTAGAAGGCCATAACAAGCTCATAAGACAGACACAACAAGCTCATAAGGACATAAGCTCATGAGAAGGACATAGCAAGGTCATGAGAAGGACATGTTGTCCTCTTGGACAGGTCGTCTTCAACAACTGTTTGAGCGTTTTCTTGTGGACAGCTTCAGAAGAGGCTCCTTCTGAGACGACGGCCTGCAGACCGACATGTTGCGGTGTGTGGCGTACGTTCTGAGCACTGACAAGTGGATCTTCTGCTCCTGCAACCTCTAAAGCAACGCTGCAGCTCTCATGTGTTTATTTTTTAGAGCAGCTTCTGCACGTGATGCACAGCACAAGGACTCGACTTCTCTGATGGACCCTTGTGAGATCTGTTCCGAGTGGAACCCGTGTTGGAAAACCTCTGTATGACCCTGACCACTGTACTGTAACTCAGATTCAGGGTGATACTGATCTTCTTACTGCCTCGGCATCTTTGTGGAGAGCAACAATTCTAATTCTCACATCCTCAGAGACTCTTTACCATGAGGTCCATGTAGAACATCCAGTGGTCAGTATGAGAGAATCGACTCAAAGCACCACATTTGAACTGCTCTTGTTCTAACAAGCAGACAAACACATGAACATGATGAATAGAACATGAGGCTTTGCACGGTTATAGCTCTGTGATGTCATTATGGAGGAGTGGAAGAGGATCCCAGCAACAACCTGTGCAGCTCTGGTGAATTTCATGCCCAGGAGGATTAAAGCAGTGATGGATAACCATGTGCTCACACACAATATTCACACTTTGGACACAGTTTAGACATGTTTACTGAGGGTGTACTAACTTTAGTTGGCAGTTATTTAGACAGTAATGACTGTATGATGAGTTATTTTAAAAGGACAGTAAATCTGTACTGATACACAGCTGCACACTGACACTCTAAAATATATTCAAGTTTCATTTCGTTTGTTCCTTCATAAGATTATAATAAAATGTTTGGTGAAATGCACTTACTTTTGTGAGATACTGTATTTGATCATAGCCTGGTTCAGTGTCCAGCTGTTCACTGACCATCTTTTACTGGATTTATCTGCATTGGTTGATTAAAAACACAGCTGGATTTGCATCAGCGACGGACTTTCACTCATCACTATACCATGATTTTTTTTCCATGAGAGTTTAAACCATCAATCGTACAAAAACTACACACTTACACTTACACAGACCCCCAAAATGACCTTATTGTACACAACAGTGCTGTTAGGTCCTCCAATGTGATTGGTCGGAAGATGGTCTATAACTTCTATGGCTCTGCAGAATAATTTATAGTGTTATTATTGCCATAGTAACCGCTTGTTCACAGTGATCATAAAAAAATAGTTTGATATTAAGTTATGGTTCATGGCTGGAGTCTTCAGGGTCAAAAACCATAGAACACTTTGTATGCCTTTATCACTCTCTTTATAAAGTTTATTAGAGTTCAGTCTCTGTTACCTTCACACACAGTTTGGTGTATGTATCTATCCAGTGATGTAGCTGAAGAAAGGTTGTTTATTTGCAATATCATAGTAACGCCACCAAACAGGAAGTAAGTTTATACCTCAGCAAACTTTTAATGTATTACCACTAAAACTGGTAGATCATTGATTGACCTTGTTCTAACACTAACACTAACACTAACACTAACACTAACACTGTTAAACACTATCAGTAGTGAAGATCTGAATCATTTGTGTTTGTGTGTCAGGGTATGAAGAGTCCAAGAGTTCTATAAATAGACTGAACCTGACTCCATTCAAAGCAGTTAACTGTGGTTATACACACACACACACACACACACACACACACACACACACACAGTCTGTCTTCAGCTTTCAGAGCTGCACAGAGACAAGGCAAAACCGAAAGCTTCTAAAGGCATCGATGGTAAGTTCTGGCATGTTCAGCTTTTGAAAGTGACTCATTTTTACTAAAACACGATGTAGTTTAAACAGGACAAACATTACAACTTACACTCCTTCACCACTTTACCCCCCCACCCCCACCCTTCCGTTAGTAACTAGGGGAAAAACTCATAGAAATGTTTTCATGCCTTTCCAGATTTATCATGACGTGTTGAACAGTTTTTCACACCTCCTTTATTAGGATTGACAAGCACACAAGCCACGCCTCCTTTATTAGGACTGACAGGCACACAGGCCACACCTCCTTTATTAGGATTGACAAGCACACAAGCCACGCCTCCTTTATTAGGACTGACAGGCACACAGGCCACACCTCCTTTATTAGGATTGACAAGCACACAAGCCACGCCTCCTTTATTAGGACTGACAGGCACACAGGCCACACCTCCTTTATTAGGATTGACAAGCACACAAGCCACGCCTCCTTTATTAGGATTGACAGGCACACAGGCCACACCTCCTTTATTAGGATTGACAGGCACACAGGCCACACCTCCTTTATTAGGATTGACAGGCACACAGGCCACACCTCCGTTATTAGGATTGACAGATGCACAGGCCACACCTCCATTATAAGGATTGACAGGCACACAAGCCACACCTCCTTTATTAGGATTGACAGATGCACAGGCCACACCTCCTTTATAGGGATTGACAGGCACACAAGCCACACCTCCTTTAATAGGATTGACAAGCACACAAGCCACACCTCCTTTATAGGGATTGACAGGCACACAAGCCACACCTCCTTTAATAGGATTGACAAATGCACAGGCCACACCCCCTTTATTTCAACCTGTAGGCAATAGAAGGTTGTACAGAATGTTCACGTCCCTTCACACTTGTAACTGTTCTTTATCAGTTGTAATCCTGAGGAATAATGGCATCTAATGAACTGAAATTGGGTCTGAAGCCAGATGTTCAGGAGGAAAAACATGAATACCTGACACCCAGTAACTATGAGCTGGAGAAGCTGCTAGCACGCGGCACTGTAGCGTACACACACGTCAACGAAGTGTGGCCCAACATCTACATAGGAGACGAGTGAGTACACAACACACCTTTCACTTAAAAATCAAAACATATCAATCCACATCAGTCCACATCAGTCCAGCAGTGCCAATAAATCCAGCAGTGATAAATCAGTGATCTGCAGAAAAGATTTTCTGAGCATAAGATCGCTATGTGAAAGTGAGAAGGCCTGGAGTGTAGTCATCATTCCAATGGTGTTCAGTAGTGTTGGAGCTGTATAGCAGGAGATCTTCCACTTCAAACCATGGAAAGCAGATCTTCATGGAGCTGGCTTTGTGCACAGGGGCTGGGGCTGGAACTGGTTTGGGTCTGCTAGTTCAAGTGAAGGAAAAATATCATGCTACTTTGAACTTACTAATAACATTTTAGTTTGAACAGTGGACATGATTTCAATTAAAGAAGGTAGACATCTTCAACTATTTGTCTCCTTTGTCTAGAATCTATGCATTGTCCTCTGAGGAACAGCCCTGGAACCTTCAACAATAATTTGTCATGATGGTCTGTCAGTCTGTCCAGGATGGGGACATTGCTGTCCCAAAAAACACTACAGGTAGTCGTCGACTTACGACCATTCGACATTACGACCACAATCGCTAGCCGTGGCGTACGTTATTTTTTTACCAGCTTCCGGCATCATTTTACAGTACTGTCCATATCGCCTACTCTACTTACGACCAAATCGTGTTACGACCGGTCTGTCGGTCCCAATCGTGGTCGTAAGTCGACGACTCCCTGTATACAATCAAGTCCACCAATTATTGCTTCAGTCCAGAATGTGGCCTTCACTGTCCATGACAAAGAATTTCATGTTCCTCATATCTAACATTCATTTGCCTTAGATAGAGAAAACATCGTGGAAATTGGTGTCCTTCAACACAAAGACATGCTCCATGTTCTTTAGATCTACCAAAAACACTTTCTTACCAGAATCCAATTATGATCTTTGGACATAATCTATTTTATGATTATGGACATCACTGTCAATGATAGATATCTGCTTTCCAAAGGTTGAAGTGGAAGATCTACTGCTATAGAACTCCAAACCTCTTGAACACCTTCAAAAATGAAATGAAAAATAAAGACACAGTTGTTGTTGAAAGTCCTTCAAATGTAGACCTTCAGATGTTGAATTTAAGTTAAGTAGACTCTCATGTCCTTGAAGACAAGTGAAAAGCAACTGACTAAAGGCAAATACGCATGTATATTCAGTGTGTGTGTGTGTGTGTGTGTGTGTGTGTGTGTGTGTGTTCAAAACAGGCAGACAGCACGGGACCGTTATAGCTTACAGAAACTTGGTGTGACTCATGTTCTGAATGCTGCTGAGGGTGAGAGGAACAGTGTGTGTACTGGAGCTGGTTACTATAGCAACATGGACATAGAGTACTACGGCATTAAGGCAGAAGACGTTCCTTCATTCAACATCAGTGTGCACTTCTTCACTTCTGCTGAGTATATGAGACACGTCCTGAGCAACTCCCAAAGTAAGACACTTCACACAATACACTCACTACACTCACAATACACTCACTACACTCAAACTACACTCAAACTACACTCACACTACACTTACAGTACACTCAAACTACACTCACTTCACTCACGCTACACTCACAATACACTCACTACACCCACTACACTTACACTGCACTCACTTCACTCACGCTATACTCACAATACACTCAATACACTCAAACTACACCCACTACACTCACTACACTCATACTACACTTTCAATACACTCAAACTACACTCACTTCACTCACGCTACACTCACAATACACTCAAACTATACTCACTTCACTCACACTACACTTACAATACACTCACTACACCCACTACACTTACACTGCACTCACTTCACTCACGCTACACTCACAATACACTTAAACTATACTCACTTCACTCACACTACACTTACAATACACTCACTACACCCACTACACTTACACTGCACTCACTTCACTCACGCTACACTCACAATACACTTAAACTATACTCACTTCACTCACACTACACTTACAATACACTCACTACACCCACTACACTTACACTGCACTCACTACACTCACGCTATACTCACAATACACTCAATACACTCAAACTACACCCACTACACTCACTACACTCATACTACACTTACAATACACTCAAACTACACTCACTTCACTCATGCTACACTCACAGTACACTCAAACTACACTCACTTCACTCACACTACACTTACAATACACTCAAACTACACTCACTTCACTCACGCTACACTCACAATACACTTAAACTATACTCACTTCACTCACACTACACTTACAATACACTCACTACACCCACTACACTCACTACACTCACGCTATAATCACAATACACTCAATACACTTAAACTACACCCACTACACTCACTACACTCACACTACACTTACAATACACTCAAACTTCACTCACACTACACTTACAATACACTCAAACTACATTCACTACACTCACACTACCCTTACAATACACTCAAACTACACTCACTTCACTCACACTACACTTACAATACACTCAAACTACATTCACTTCAATCACACTACACTTACAATACACTCAAACTACACTCACTTCACTCACACTACACTTACTATACACTCAAACTACACTTCTTTCACTCACACTACACTTACAATACACTCAAACTACATTCACTTCACTCACACTACACTTACAATACACTTAAACTACACTCACTTCACTCACACTACACTTACAATACACCCAAACTACACTCACTTCACTTACACTACACTTACAATACACTCACTACGCCCACTACACTCACACTGCACTCACTACACTTACGCTACACTCATTACACTCAAACTACACTCACTTTACTCACACTACACTTACAATACACAAACTACACCCACTACACTCACACTGCTCTCACGCTATACTCACAATACACTCAAACTACACCCACTACACTCATACTACACTTACAATACACTCACTTCACTCACACTGCACTCACTACACTCAATACACTCACGTTACACTAATTTCACTCACACTACACTCACAATATACTTACTACACTCAAACTACACTGACTACACTCACTTCACTTACAATATACTCACTACACCCACTACACTCCCACTGCACTCACTACACTCATGCTATACTAACTTCACTCAAACTACACTCATTTCACTCATACTACACTTACAATACCCTCACACTGCACTCACTACACTAATACACTCATGCTACACTCACTACACTTAAACTACACCCACTACACTCACTACACTCATACTACACTTACAATACACTCACTACACTCACACTGCACTCACTTCACTCATACTACACTTACAATACACTCACACTGCACTCACTACACTAATACACTCATGCTACACTAACTACACTCAAACTACACTTACAATACACTCACTACACTCACACTGCACTCACTACACTCACTTCACTCACTACACTCACTACACTCATACCACACTTACAATACACTCAATATATTCACTATAATCACTACACTCAATACACGCACACTACACTTACAATACACTCACTACACTCACTACACCAACTACACTCACACTGCATTCAATACATTTACTTCACTCATGCTACACTCACAATACACTGACTACACTCAAACTACACTCACACAACACTCACTACACTCATACTACACTTACAATACACTCACTTTACTCACACTGCACTCACTACACTCACGCTACACTAACTGCACTCATGCTACACTCACAATACACTCACTACACTTACACTGCATTCACTTCACTCATACTACACTTACAATACACTCACACTGCACTCACTACACTAATACACTCATGCTACACTAACTACACTCAAACTACACCCACTACACTCACTACACTCATACTACACTTACAATACACTCAATATACTCACTATAATCACTACACTCAATACACGCACACTACACTTACAATACACTCACTACACCAACTACACTCACACTGCATTCAATACACTTACTACACTCACAACACTCCCGCTACACTTACTTCACTCATGCTACACTCACAATACACTGACTACACTCAAACTACACTCACACAACACTCACTACACTCATACTACACTTACAATACACTCACTACACTCACACTGCACTCACTACACTCACGCTACACTAACTTCACTCATGCTACACTCACACTGCACTCACGCTACTCTAACTTCACTCATGCTACACTCACAATACACTCACTACACTCACACTGCACTCACTACACTCACGCTACACTAACTTTATTAATGCTACACTCACAATACACTCACTACACTCACACTGCACTCACTGCACTCACGCTACACTAACTTCACTCATGCTACACTCACAATACACTGACTACACTCAAAGTACACTCACCTTACCCACACTGCACTCACTACACTCAATACACTGACTACACTAAAACTACATTTAATACACTGACCACACTCACATGACAGTCACTACACTCACTTTACTCAGGCTACACTCAAAATACACTCATTACAATAAAATTACACTCACATGAAACTCACTTCACTCAAACTACTCTCACGCTGCACTTACTACACTCATGCTACACTCACTTCACTCATGCTACACTCAATACACTTCCACTGCACTCACACTCACTACTCTCACTCTACACTCACACTGCACCTACTACACTCATGCTACACTCACACTGCACTCACTACAATCACACTGCACTTACTACACTCACTTCACTCATGCTACACTCAATACACTTCCACTGCACTCACACTTCACTCACTACTCTCACTCTACACTCACACTGCACTTACTACACTCATGCTACACTCACACTGCACTCACTACAATCACACTGCACTTCTCACACACTGCTACACTCAATACACTTCCACTACACTCACTACTCTTACGCTACACTCACACTGCACTTTCAAGTCAAGAGGCTTTTACTACTACTAGGCTCCACTCACTACTCTCACTACACTCACACTGCCCTCACTACATTCATGCTACACTCAATACACTTCCACTGCCCTGACTAATCTCACACTGCACTAACTAAACTTATGCTACACTCACACAACACTCACTACACTCACACTGCACTTACTGCCCTTACTACACTCACTACACTCACTACTCACACTATACTCGTTACACTCACCCTACTCTCTGATCATACTCTGTTAAATTGAACCAACTCTCATTGTTTTGTTCCCCTTGTTGTAGACAAGCTGCTTGTACACTGTGTAATGGGACGGAGCCGCTCAGCCACACTGGTCCTCGCCTACCTGATGATTGAGAAGAAGATGCTGCTCGTGGAGGCCATTGAGCAGGTGAAGCTCCGCAGACAGATCATCCCTAACTGGGGCTTCCTGAAGCAGTTGAGGGAACTCGACACCTTCCTTCTAGAACAGAGGAGTGAGCACACACACACAGAGACTGCAGAGAGCACTGAGAGGACTCGTCCCTAACACTCAGTTATTAATGGAGCAACAAATGCACTACATAAAGACCTGAATGTGGGGTGTTTATCTTTATCTACTCCATCTGTCCATAATACACTCACCCTATACTACTCCCACTAGATATTATACTCAAATTACACTCTCACTACACTCATACTACTCACGCTACACACATTATACACCCTCCGTTTATACACTCTACTCACGCTACACACATTATACACCCTCCGTTTATACACTCTACTCACGCTACACACATTATACACCCTCCGTTTATACACTCTACTCACGCTACACACATTATACACCCTCCGTTTATACACTCTACTCACACACACACACATTATACACCCTCCGTTTATACACTCTACTCACGCTACACACATTATACACCCTCCGTTTATACACTCTACTCACGCTACACACATTATACACCCTCCGTTTATACACTCTACTCACACACACACATTATACACCCTCCGTTTATACACTCTACTCACGCTACACACATTATACACCCTCCGTTTATACACTCTACTCACACACACACACATTATACACCCTCCGTTTATACTCTACTCACACACACATTATACACCCTCCGTTTATACACTCTACTCACGCTACACACATTATACACCCTTCGTTTATACACTCTTCTCACGCTACACACATTATACACCCTCCGTTTATACACTCTACTCACGCTACACACATTATACACCCTCCGTTTATACACTACTCACGCTACACACATTATACACCCTCCGTTTATACACTCTACTTACACACACACACATTATACATCCTCCGTTTATACACTCTACTCACGCTACACACATTATACACCCTCCGTTTATACACTCTACTCACACACACATTATACACCCTCCGTTTATACACTCTACTCACGCTACACACATTATACACCCTTCGTTTATACACTCTACTCACGCTACACACATTATACACCCTCCGTTTATACACTCTACTCACACACACACACACATTATACACCCTCCGTTTATACACTCTACTCACACACACACACACACATTATACACCCTCCGTTTATACACTCTACTCACGCTACACACATTATACACCCTCCGTTTATACACTCTACTCACGCTACACACATTATACACCCTCCGTTTATACACTCTACTCACGCTACACACATTATACACCCTCCGTTTATACACTCTACTCACACACACACACATTATACCCCCTCCGTTTATACACTCTACTCACACACACACACATTATACACCCTCCGTTTATACACTCTACTCACGCTACACACATTATACACCCTCCGTTTATACACTCTACTCACACACACACACACACACATTATACACCCGTTTATACACTCTACTCACACACACACACACATTATACACCCTCCGTTTATACACTCTACTCACACTACACACATTATACACCCTCCATTTATACACTCTACTCACACACACACACATTATACACCCTCCGTTTATACACTCTACTCACACACACACACACACATTATACACCCGTTTATACACTCTACTCACACACACACACATTATACACCCTCCGTTTATACACTCTACTCACACTACACACATTATACACCCTCCATTTATACACTCTACTTACACACATTATACACCCTCCGTTTATACACTCTACTCACGCTACACACATTATACACCCTCCGTTTATACACTCTACTCACGCTACACACATTATACACCCTCCGTTTATACACTCTACTCACACACACACACATTATACACCCTCCGTTTATACACTCTACTCACACACACACACATTATACACCCTCCGTTTATACACTCTACTCACGCTACACACATTATACACTCTACTCACACACACACATTATACACCCTCCGTTTATACACTCTACTCACGCTACACATTATACACCCTCCGTTTATACACTCTACTCACGCTACACACACACACACACATTATACACCCTCTGTTTATACACTCTACTCACACTACACACATTATACACCCTCCGTTTATACACTCTACTCACACTACACACATTATACACCCTCCGTTTATACACTCTACTCACACACACACACATTATACACCCTCCGTTTATACACTCTACTCACGCTACACACATTATACACCCTCCGTTTATACACTCTACTCACACACACACATTATACACCCTCCGTTTATACACTCTACTCACACACACACACATTATACACCCTCCGTTTATACACTCTACTCACACACACACACATTATACACCCTCCGTTTATACACTCTACTCACACACACACACATTATACACCCTCCGTTTATACACTCTACTCACGCTACACACATTATACACTCTACTCACACACACACACATTATACACCCTCCGTTTATACACTCTACTCACGCTACACACATTATACACTCTCCGTTTATACACTCTACTCACACTACACACACACACACACACACACATTATACACCCTCTGTTTATACACTCTACTCACACTACACACATTATACACCCTCCGTTTATACACTCTACTCACGCTACACACATTATACACCCTCCGTTTATACACTCTACTCACGCTACACACATTATACACCCTCCGTTTATACACTCTACTCACACACACACACACACATTATACACCCGTTTATACACTCTACTCACACACACACACATTATACACCCTCCGTTTATACACTCTACTCACGCTACACACATTATACACCCTCCGTTTATACACTCTACTCACGCTACACACACACACACACACATTATACACCCTCTGTTTATACACTCTACTCACACTACACACATTATACACCCTCCGTTTATACACTCTACTCACACACACACACATTATACACCCTCCGTTTATACACTCTACTCACGCTACACACATTATACACCCTCCGTTTATACACTCTACTCACACACACACACATTATACACCCTCCGTTTATACACTCTACTCACGCTACACACATTATACACCCTCCGTTTATACACTCTACTCACACACACACACATTATACACCCTCCGTTTATACACTCTACTCACGCACACACACACATTATACACCCTCCGTTTATACACTCTACTCACACTACACACATTATACACCCTCCGTTTATACACTCTACTCACACACACACACATTATACACCCTCCGTTTATACACTCTACTCACGCTACACACATTATACACCCTCCGTTTATACACTCTACTCACACTACACACATTATACACCCTCCGTTTATACACTCTACTCACACACACACACATTATACACCCTCCGTTTATACACTCTACTCACGCTACACACATTATACACTCTACTCACACACACACACATTATACACCCTCCGTTTATACACTCTACTCACGCTACACACATTATACACTCTCCGTTTATACACTCTACTCACGCTACACACACACACACACACATTATACACCCTCTGTTTATACACTCTACTCACACTACACACATTATACACCCTCCGTTTATACACTCTACTCACGCTACACACATTATACACTCTACTCACACACACACACATTATACACCCTCCGTTTATACACTCTACTCACGCTACACACATTATACACTCTCCGTTTATACACTCTACTCACGCTACACACACACACACACACATTATACACCCTCTGTTTATACACTCTACTCACGCTACACACATTATACACCCTCCGTTTATACACTCTACTCACACTACACACATTATACACCCTCCGTTTATACACTCTACTCACACACACACACACATTATACACCCTCCGTTTATACACTCTACTCACGCTACACACATTATACACTCTACTCACACACACACACACACACACATTATACACCCTCCGTTTATACACTCTACTCACGCTACACACATTATACACTCTTCGTTTATACACTCTACTCACGCTACACACACACACACACACATTATACACCCTCTGTTTATACACTCTACTCACACTACACACATTATACACCCTCCGTTTATACACTCTACTCACGCTACACACATTATACACCCTCCGTTTATACACTCTACTCACGCTACACACATTATACACCCTCCGTTTATACACTCTACTCACGCTACACACATTATACACCCTCCGTTTATACACTCTACTCACACACACACACACTATACACCCTCCGTTTATACACTCTACTCACACACACACACATTATACACCCTCCGTTTATACACTCTACTCACACACACACACATTATACACCCTCCGTTTATACACTCTACTCACACACACACACATTATACACCCTCCGTTTATACACTACTCACACTACACACATTATACACCCTCCGTTTATACACTCTACTCACACACACACACATTATACACCCTCCGTTTATACACTCTTCTCACGCTACACACATTATACACCCTCCGTTTATACACTCTACTCACACACACACACATTATACACCCTCCGTTTATACACTCTACTCACGCTACACACATTATACACCCTCCGTTTATACACTCTACTCACGCTACACACATTATACACCCTCCGTTTATACACTCTACTCACACACACACACATTATACACCCTCCGTTTATACACTCTACTCACACACACACACACACATTATACACCCTCCGTTTATACACTCTACTCACGCTACACACATTATACACCCTCCGTTTATACACTCTACTCACACACACACACATTATACACCCTCCGTTTATACACTCTACTCACACACACACACATTATACACCCTCCGTTTATACACTCTACTCACGCTACACACATTATACACCCTCCGTTTATACACTCTACTCACGCTACACACATTATACACCCTCCGTTTATACACTCTACTCACACACACATACATTATACACCCTCCGTTTATACACTCTACTCACACACACACACATTATACACCCTCCGTTTATACACTCTACTCACGCTACACACATTATACACCCTCCGTTTATACACTCTACTCACGCTACACACATTATACACCCTCCGTTTATACACTCTACTCACACACACACACACACATTATACACCCTCCGTTTATACACTCTACTCACGCTACACACATTATACACTCTACTCACACACACACACATTATACACCCTCCGTTTATACACTCTACTCACGCTACACACATTATACACCCTCCGTTTATACACTCTACTCACACACACACACACACACATTATACACCCTCCGTTTATACACTCTACTCACACACACATACATTATACACCCTCCGTTTATACACTCTACTCACACACACACACATTATACACCCTCCGTTTATACACTCTACTCACACACACATACATTATACACCCTCCGTTTATACACTCTACTCACGCTACACACATTATACACCCTCCGTTTATACACTCTACTCACACACACACACACACACATTATACACCCTCCGTTTATACACTCTACTCACGCTACACACATTATACACCCTCCGTTTATACAGTCTACTCACACACACACACATTATACACCCTCCGTTTATACACTCTACTCACGCTACACACATTATACACCCTCCGTTTATACACTCTACTCACACACACACACATTATACACCCTCCGTTTATACACTCTACTCACGCTACACACATTATACACCCTCCGTTTATACTCTACTCACACACACATACATTATACACCCTCCGTTTATACACTCTACTCACACACACACACATTATACACCCTCCGTTTATACACTCTACTCACGCTACACACATTATACACCCTCCGTTTAAACACTTTACTCACGCTACACACATTATACACCCTCCGTTTATACACTCTACTCACACACACACACACACACATTATACACCCTCCGTTTATACACTCTACTCACGCTACACACATTATACACTCTACTCACACACACACACATTATACACCCTCCGTTTATACACTCTACTCACGCTACACACATTATACACCCTCCGTTTATACACTCTACTCACACACACACACACACACATTATACACCCTCCGTTTATACACTCTACTCACACACACATACATTATACACCCTCCGTTTATACACTCTACTCACACACACACACATTATACACCCTCCGTTTATACACTCTACTCACACACACATACATTATACACCCTCCGTTTATACACTCTACTCACACACACACACACATTATACACCCTCCGTTTATACACTCTACTCACGCTACACACATTATACACCCTCCGTTTATACACTCTACTCACGCTACACACATTATACACCCTCCGTTTATACACTCTACTCACACACACACACATTATACACCCTCCGTTTATACACTCTACTCACGCTACACACATTATACACCCTCCGTTTATACACTCTACTCACACACACACACACATTATACACCCTCCGTTTATACACTCTACTCACACACACACACACATTATACACCCTCCGTTTATACACTCTACTCACACTACACACATTATACACCCTCCGTTTATACACTCTACTCACACACACACACATTATACACCCTCCGTTTATACACTCTACTCACGCTACACACATTATACACCCTCCGTTTATACACTCTACTCACGCTACACACATTATACACCCTCCGTTTATACACTCTACTCACGCTACACACATTATACACCCTCCGTTTATACACTCTACTCACACTACACACATTATACACCCTCCGTTTATACACTCTACTCACACACACACACATTATACACCCTCCGTTTATACACTCTACTCACACACACACACACATTATACACCCTCCGTTTATACACTCTACTCACACTACACACATTATACACCCTCCGTTTATACACTCTACTCACACACACACACATTATACACCCTCCGTTTATACACTCTACTCACACACACACATTATACACCCTCCGTTTATACACTCTACTCACACACACACATTATACACCCTCCGTTTATACACTCTACTCACACTACACACACTATACACCCTCCGTTTATACACTCTACTCACACACACACATTATACACCCTCCGTTTATACACTCTACTCACACACACACACACATTATACACCCTCCGTTTATACACTCTACTCACACTACACACATTATACACCCTCCGTTTATACACTCTACTCACACACACACACATTATACACCCTCCATTTATACACTCTACTCGCACTCATTATACTCCAGCTGGTTATAATATACTCTCTCTCTCACACACACACAATACTCCTCTGGTTATACTATATTTACCTGAGACTAACAATATACTCACACTGTACATATTATACTCCCCAAAATACTTTAATATGCAGAAGTGTTCAGTCTCACTCTCACACACACTATAATAAGTGCACAGGGGACACCAGGAGAATCATTTACCTCTTTATTGGAGTGTGTATATATTTATATATGTATATCAGTGTATGTATGTGTGTGTGTGTGTGTAAGACGATGTATATGCTGCATATTTAAGACTTGTGCGTGTTTTTTTAAGAGTTTGTTATGCTGCAGGAAACAAACGAACACAGTGTATGATGAAGTCTTTAAAACACTCCAGTTAATAAAGTGAGAGCAGAGCGCTGGATCATACCCACAGATTCACTCCAGCACAGCGTCCCGTCTCGTACAGACCTGATAAACAACTCTTTCACTCTCTCTCTAAGACTTGTGTACGTGTAGAAATCAGAGAGCACGGATCACTTCCTGTCGCTGCTACACGGCTCTGGAAGTGCTTTTCTCCGCACTGGTCCAGACTCAACATGGTTACATCTAGAGAACCTTTCCTTTTGTTTTAGAATGCCCTGGAAGCACGTGTAAACAAACGTAGAGGCACGCGAGTCACGTCACACACATTGTAGGAGAAAGAGGTGGATTGAGAGAGAGGAAAAAAAAAAAAAGAAAGAGAGGTGTGTGTGTGTGTATTTTATTGGAAGTCTGGTTTCTCAGGGAAGGTGCATCCGGATCGTCGGATGATGACGTTAGCAGCGTAGTGACCTGCATGGATGCACTCCTCCAGAGTTTTCTCCTGAACCAGCTCTGAGAGGAACCCTGAAACCAGAGATACTTCATTCTGATCACTTTATATAAAAGCACAATAACACGAATATCCATTAGGCAGTGATGATCTTCACCTATTAGTTCAAGTGATAAATATAATAATACTAGTAACAATAATAGTAATAATAATTAATGCTTTATAGTATTTGATATAGAATAGCCTTTATATCACAAGCACACTGAAATTCTTTCTTCACATATCACAAATCTATATATTAGTGATATGTGGAACACACATTGAGTTAGTTTGATTACTAGACATCACACACACACACACACACACACACACACACACACACACCTCCTACAAAAGCGTCCCCTGCTCCGTTAGTGTCCACAATTTCATTCTGGTCGATATCCAACACCGGGAACCTCATCACTTTCTCACCTAAAAGAGAGAGAAGAGAGGTGTGGGTGTGGGTGTGGGTGTGGGTGTGTGTGTGTACACTATGGCCTGATGTTTGTGGACACACAACAATTAAATTGTGCTATTTTTTTTTTTTTACATCTCATTCCAAAAGTCTCAGTGTGCTGCTATTATAAGCTCCATGAGAATTTGATGGAGATTTATTACTAGAAGTGTGTGTGTGAAG
>NC_139585.1:1188883-1203883 GCF_946808225.1 Silurus aristotelis | reverse complement strand
CAATTCCCACTAAACTACTGAAGGAAGTGTTATATACAGCTGGTGAGCCTCTTCTCAATATTATTAACTCCTCACTATCGTTAGGTCATGTCCCTAAATCCCTCAAGTTAGCAGTTATTAAGCCCCTCATTAAAAAACCTAATCTGGATCCAAACACGCTATCGAATTACAGACCAATTTCAAATCTCCCATTTATGTCTAAGATTTTAGAAAAGATTGTCGCTGCCCAGTTATGTAACCACTTGCAGGAGAACAATATCTTTGAAGAGTTTCAGTCAGGTTTTAGGCCCCATCATAGCACAGAAACTGCTCTAGTTAAAATCACTAATGACCTGTTTTTAGCTTCAGACCAAGGCTACATCTCCCTATTAGTTTTACTAGATCTTAGTGCTGCGTTCGACACTATAGATCATGATCTTCTCCTCGATCGCTTACAGAATTACATCTGCATTCAGGGACAGGCATTAAGCTGGTTTAAATCCTACCTGTCCAATCGTTACCATTTCGTAGATTTAAATGGAGAGCTATCCAGGATAATGCTAGTAAATTATGGCGTGCCACAAGGGTCAGTTCTGGGACCCCTGCTTTTTACAATATACATGCTTCCATTAGGAAATATTATTAGAAGGCATGGAATTAGCTTCCATTGTTATGCTGATGATACTCAGCTATATATCTCATCTAAACCAGGCAATACAGCTCAATTAGCTCGCATAACTGAGTGTGTTAAAGAAATAAGAGATTGGATGACCCATAACTTTCTGCTATTAAATTCTGATAAGACGGAGATTTTGCTCATCGGCCCAAAAACCAGTATACAGAAGCTCCAGCATCTCAGCCAGCATTTAGACGGTTGTTCTGTCACTACTAGTTCAACAGTAAAAGACCTGGGAGTTATTTTAGACAGCAACTTATCTTTTAAAAATCACATCAATCAAGTTACAAAAACAGCCTTCTTTCACCTTAGAAATATTTCTAAGCTAAGAAATATGTTATCTATATCTGATGCAGAGAAGCTCGTCCATGCGTTTATGACCTCTAGAATAGACTACTGTAATGCATTACTAGGTGGATGTCCTGCATCATTAATAAACAAGCTTCAGTTAGTTCAGAATGCAGCAGCAAGAGTTCTTACTAGGTCAAGAAAATACGATCATATAACCCCAATCTTATCGTCCCTACATTGGCTTCCTATTAAGTTTCGAATAGACTACAAACTACTGCTACTCACTTATAAAGCACTAAATGGTTTGGCTCCCATGTATCTATCCAGTCTTTTAACACGCTACAATCCGTCACGCTCCCTGAGATCTCAAAACTCTGGACTTCTAGTAGTTCCTAGAATAGCAAAGTCCACTAAAGTCGGTAGAGCATTTTCACATTTAGCTCCTAAACTCTGGAATAGTCTTCCTGACAGTGTTCGGGGTTCAGATACACTCTCCCAGTTTAAGTGTAGATTAAAAACATATCTTTTTAGCAAAGCCTACACATAACACACATCACACACATCACATCATAACCTTGTGCTCCAGAATATATGATTACATGCACATTATCAACTTGTGCTGTTAATATCATGAACAGCAGCTACGCTAATTCCTCTCCACTGCTTCTCTTTCTCTCCCCATCCCGAGGCATCCTGAGGTTTGGCCAGCTCCAGTCACGTCCCACCTCGTGAAGATTATGGACCTATGGATGATCATGGAGAAGTAGATGCCGAGTGTTTAAAGGCCCTGGCATGGAGAAGCTGATGCTGGATCTATGATGATCACAAATTGTTCTGTATTGTTGAAAGATTTATGACCAAACTCTTGATGTCACCCATATGAGGATGGGTTCCCCTTTGAGTCTGGTTCCTCTCAAGGTTTCTTCCTCATATCATCTAAGGGAGTTTTTCCTTGCCACTGTCGCCACGGTTGCTCATCAGGGACAAACGCACACCTTCACCTTCACTGTTGATTTCTGTAAAGCTGCTTTGAGACAATGTCTGTTGTGAAAAGCGCAATAGAAATAAACTTGACTTGACTTGACACATAACTACAAAAGGGTAATGAACAGACAGCACCATTTCAGCACCACCCTTTTGGAAAGTCCATGAAGGGGCAAATGGATCAACACACAGGGGCTGATGATGACCATGGCACCATGATTATCGTTCCACATCTCTCGATCTGGACGATGTTGTGATCACATGGGTGGACTGCCTGCACCTGAATCCAGAGCTCTGGAAAGAACACAGAAGAAGAGAAGTGCCATCGGTGGCCACCTTTCCTTTATAATTCTCTTCCACTTTTATTCTCATCCTCCCGTCTAGTCATTATTTTTGTACTTCAATTCTTGCTTTTTTATTCCCTTCTTTATTTATTCTTCTTGTCAAATCTCCTCCTTCTTTATTCCTATTATTTCTTCTTTATTTTCATCCTCCTCCCCCTCTATGGCCCCCTTGTTTATTTCCCCTGCTTTCATTTCTTCTACTGTGCTGAACATTAATCACTATAATCCTGTTTAAATCTATTTCTTTCTCTCACACACACACACACACACACACACACACACACACACACACACACAGACAGCTGAGTTGAGACGTGTTTGTGTTGGTTTAATATAAGGCACGTGAGCGAGCGGTACATCACACACTGATCTTATTTACATTCACACTGTGCATAATCGCATCATACAACAGCGAAAAACACCCGAATAACCCACAGGAGAACTGCATAGACTCTATACACACACACACACACACTTACTGATCAAACTTGTGTGTGTGTGTGTGTGTGTGTGTGTTAAATACACTAGAAAAAGCACCAAGCCAAATTCTTATTAGAGTTATTACAAACTCATTCTTTTTAGTTTAAAAAATAATACCTCAAATAGAAAAAAACTGAAAAAATACATCATAATCAAAATAAAACTAATAAAATGCCACTTTTGCCACACAGGAGATTAAAACTCCTGTCGCTTTGTTCCCATATTTCCATGAATTAATCAGAATTCCGACACCTGAATTTCTCCGGACATTTAGGAATTCCATGATGCTGCTTCTGTCTTTTTTTTTTTTATAAAAAAAAAAAAAAAGAAAAAGAACATTTGATACTAAACTGAACACACACACGTACAGAACACACTGTGTTCCAAGACACGCAAATGAAAGGGAAGAACGGTACTTTACAGCACAGTCAAATTCTTATTTTTTTATATCCCAGTGATCTTAGCTGCACATACAGCAGCCCTGGAGCACTAAGGGGTTAAGGGCCTTGCTCAGGGGCCCCATGAGCAGCCTATAGGTAATACTGGGGCTTAAACCCACAACCTTCTGATCAGTAACCCAGAGGCTAAACTGCTGAAAACAAAAACTGTGTTATCGCAAGGTAGCGGCCTGAAAATCAACAATATCACATTTAATTTATTATTATTATTATTATTATTATTATTATTATTATTATTATTATTAATAGAGAATATGGCTGCTCCATTCCTCCTGTAAATATTTTTCTCTCTTCGCATATAAAGTAATATTAACAAGTACAGACTTGTACAGTAATAATTACATGGGAAATGGGCGGGGCAATATATCCAGCTAGGGGGCGGGGCTAATTTCAGGACTAGACTGAATAGACATTTCAATGTTACAAACAGAAGTTTAAATAAAATATAAAAAATTAATAAATGTAGTGCTTAAAAAAAAAATACTGCGCATTTGATAATGTGGTAAAGAAATCAGCATCAGAACACGTTTATGGATGTAAAGAGGGCATGTTCTGTTCCTGGCACAGAGTTGAGGGTAAAAAAAAATAAAACATCTTGGTAATGAATAACGTTCAGACATTCAGAGAATGAGAATAAATCAGTGTTAAAGGATTTCAGTAACGAAATATAGAGTGGAGATTTCACCGCCATTTATTACAAACCATAGAAAAAGATGTGAAAGTGGAACCGTCGCTCATCAGATGGGTTTGAACCTGTGTGTGTGTGTGTGTGTGTGTGTGTGTGTGTGTGTGTGTGTGTGTGTCGTCCCTCCTCCTCACTGGTACCAGGGGGTCTTTCGGACCCAGTGCAGTGTGAAGCCGGCGTCAGTGCGGATCTTGATGGACGCCGCCTCGGCCTCGCGCACTGTCTCCTTCACTGACTGCATCAAATTCTGAGCATTGTGGACCAACATCTCTGTTGCCTATACACACACACACACACACACACACACACACACACACACACACACACACACACACACACACACGCACTTATTACATGATTCTCTGACCACCAGGGGGCATGTCAATTTGAAGGAAGCAGCTCATTGGCAGTAAGCACACTTCATTAATATCTCAATCACTGATCCCTAATACCAGATCACTGATCCCAAATACCTCAATAACTGATCCCTTATACCGGATCACTGATCCCAAATACCTCAATCACTGATCCCTTATACCAGATCACTGATCCCTAATACCTCAATCACTGATCCCTAATACCAGATCACTGATCCCTTATACCTCAATCACTGATCCCTTATACCAGATAACTGATCCCTAATACCTCAATCACTGATCCCTTATACCTCAATCACTGATCCCTTATACCAGATAACTGATCCCTAATACCAGATCACTGATCCCAAATACCTCAATCACTGATCCCTAATACCAGATCACTGATCCCTTATACCTCAATCACTGATCCCTTATACCAGATAACTGATCCCTAATACCTCAATCACTGATCCCTAATACCTCAATCACTGATCCCTTATACCAGATAACTGATCCCTAATACCAGATCACTGATCCCAAATACCTCAATCACTGATCCCTTATACCTCAATCACTGATCCCTTATACAGTGAGGAAAATAAGTATTTGAACACCCTGCTATTTTGCAAGTTCTCCCACTTAGAAATCATGGAAGGGTCTGAAATTGTCATCCTAGGTGCATGTCCACTGTGAGAGACATAATCTAAAAAAAAAAATCCAGAAATCACAATGTATGATTTTTTTAACTATTTATTTGTATGATACAGCTGCAAATAAGTATTTGAACACCTGAGAAAGTCAATGTTAATATTTGGTACAGTAGCATTTGTTTGCAATTACAGAGGTCAAACGTTTCCTGTAGTTTTTCACCAGGTTTGCACACACTGCAGGAGGGATTTTGGCCCACTCATCCACACAGATCTTTTCTAGATCAGTCAGGGTTCTGGCCTGTCGCTGAGAAACACAGAGTTTGAGCTCCCTCCAAAGATTTTTTAATGGGTTTAGGTCTGGAGACTGGCTAGGCCACGGCAGAACCTTGATATGCTTCTTACAGAACCACTCCTTGGTTATTCTGGCTGTGTGCTTCGGTTCATTGTCATGTTGGAAGACCCAGCCTCGACCCATCTTCAGTGCTCTAACTGAGGGAAGGAGGTTGTTCCCTAAAATCTCGCAATACATGGCCCCGGTCATCCTCTCCTTAATACAGTGCAGTCGCCCTGTCCCATTTGCAGAAAAACACCCCCAAAGCATGATGCTACCACCCCCATGCTTTACAGTAGGGATGGTGTTCTTGGGATGGTACTCATCATTCTTCTTCCTCCAAACACGTGTAGTGGAATTATGACCCAAAAGTTCTATTTTGGTCTCATCTGACCACATGACTTTCTCCCATGACTCCTCTGGATCATCCAAATGGTCATTGGCAAACTTAAGACATGCCTGGACATGTGCTGGTTTAAGCAGGGGAACCTTCCGTGCCATGCATGATTTCAAACCATGACGTCTTAGTGTATTAGCAACAGTAACCTTGGAAACAATGGTCACAGCTCTTATCAGGTCATTGACCAGCTCCTCCCGTGTAGTTCTGGGCTGATTTCTCACCTTCCTTAGGATCATTGAGACCCCACGAGGTGAGATCTTGCATGGAGCCCCAGTCCGAGGGAGATTGACAGTCATGTTTAGCTTCTTCCATTTTCTAATGATTGCTCCAACAGTGGACCTTTTTTCACCAAGCTGCTTGGCAATTTCCCCGTAGCCCTTTCCAGCCTTGTGGTGGTGAACAATTTTGTCTCTAGTGTCTTTGGACAGCTCTTTGGTCTTGGCCATGTTAGTAGTTGGATTCTTACTGATTGTATGGGGTGGACAGGTGTCTTTATGCAGCTAACGACCTCAAACAGGTGCATCTAATTTAGGATATTAAATGTAGTGGAGGTGGACATTTTAAAGGCAGACTAACAGGTCTTTGAGGGTCAGAATTCTAGCTGATAGACAGGTGTTCAAATACTTATTTGCAGCTGTATCATACAAATAAATAGTTAAAAAATCATATATTGTGATTTCTGGATTTTTTTATTTAGATTATGTCTCTCATAATGGACATGCACCTACGATGACAATTTCAGACCCCTCCATGATTTCTAAGTGGGAGAACTTGCAAAATAGCAGGGTGTTCAAATACTTATTTTCCTCACTGTACCTCAATCACTGATCCCTAATACCAGATCACTGATCCCCAATACCAGATCACTGATCCCTAATACCAGATCACTGATCCCTAATACCAGATCACTGATCCCTAATACCTCAATCACTTATCCCTAATACCAGATCACTTATCCCTACTACCAGATCACTGATCCCAAATACCTCAATCACTGATCCCTAATACCAGATCAGTGATCCCTAATACCTCAATCACTGATCCCTTATACCAGATCAGTGATCCCTAATACCTCAATCACTGATCCCTTATACCTCAATTACTGATCCCTTATACCAGATCACTAATCCCTAATACCAGATCACTGATCCCTAATACCAGATCGCTGATCCCAAATACCTCAATCACTGATCCCTCATACCCCAATCACTGATCCCTCATACCCCAATCACTGATCCCTCATACCCCAATCACTGATTCCTAATACCAGATCACTGATCCCTTATACCCCAATCACTGATCCCTAAAACCACATTGATGAAACACCAGTTGTGTGTATTTATGGGGCTGTAACCCACCTGCTCAGACTCCTCTTCGCTGATGTTGGTACGTCCCAACATGGTGGCCTTGACTGTGGAGAGAATCTTTAGCTGAGTGCTGATGGTGGGGATACGCTCACACACCTACACACACACACACACACACACACACACACACACACACACACACACACACACACACACACACACACACACACACAGACAGAGAGAGAGGCATCACAGAGTTTATTCATTGAAACTGCATTGAAACTGCGTGTGTGTGCATGTGTGTGTGTGTGTGTGTGTGTGTGTGTACCTGCAGCAGGTTGGTTCGGATGCGTTTATCTGTGCACTGCTTAGCGACCTCCTTAGCAAGTCGCGTGACCTCGTCTGAAGCCTTAGCGATATCTTTGGCACACTGGATGAGGGCGCGCTTGTTTCCGCTTCCTCCTCGCACCAGTCGTGACATTTCCGCCATCAGCAGGGCCATACGCTTCGCCGCGCCGATGATGTCATTACCCTACACACAAACACACACATTAAAAATTAAGAATTTACTGGCCTACACACCCTACATTACCCTACACACACACACACCCACACACACACACCCACACACACACACCTTGCTGGACCACTTGCGCGCCTCGTCATGGAGCTGCCGTGCCGCCACCATCATGGGCTCGCTGACCATCTCTCCAGCTCTCTGCTCAGGAAACTCTTCGTCTTTCTCCTCAGGGGGCGGGGGCCTTGGGGGCGGGACTTCACCCTCAGGCAGGGGGGGCTTCGGAGGGGCACCTTCATCATTAATCTAACAAGAAACAACCGATAGGGTTCACATGGGGTCAGCTCATCAACATCACAGATTTAAATAAGCAAATAAGAGACAATTTTTAGTTATTTGAGATCAGTGATGGGGGTATTAGAGATCAGTGATGGGGGTATTAGAGATCAGTGATGGGGGTATCAGAGATCAGTGATGGGGGTATCAGAGATCAGTGATGGGGGTATTAGAGATCAGTGATGGGGGTATCAGAGATCAGTGATGGGGGTATCAGAGATCAGTGATGGGGGTATCAGAGATCAGTGATGGGGGTATTAGAGATCAGTGATGGGGGTATTAGAGATCAGTGATGGGGGTATCAGAGATCAGTGATGGGGGTATCAGAGATCAGTGATGGGGGTATCAGAGATCAGTGATGGGGGTATCAGAGATCAGTGATGGGGGTATTAGAGATCAGTGATGGGGGTATTAGAGATCTAGAGATCAGTGATGGGGGTATTAGAGATCAGTGATGGGGGTATTAGAGATCAGTGATGGGGGTATTAGAGATCTAGAGATCAGTGATGGGGGTATTAGAGATCAGTGATGGGGGTATTAGAGATCTAGAGATCAGTGATGGGGGTATTAGAGATCAGTGATGGGGGTATTAGAGATCAGTGATGGGGGTATTAGAGATCAGTGATGGGGGTATTAGAGATCTAGAGATCAGTGATGGGGGTATTAGAGATCAGTGATGGGGGTATTAGAGATCTAGAGATCAGTGATGGGGGTATTAGAGATCAGTGATGGGGGTATTAGAGATCAGTGATGGGGGTATTAGAGATCAGTGATGGGGTTATTAGAGATCTAGAGATCAGTGATGGGGGTATTAGAGATCAGTGATGGGGGTATTAGAGATCAGTGATGGGGGTATTAGAGATCTAGAGATCAGTGATGGGGGTATTAGAGATCAGTGATGGGGTTATTAGAGATCTAGAGATCAGTGATGGGGGTATTAGAGATCACCGATGGGGGTATTCAGGGGAATATAAGGTGTTGAATGAGTTTCGAATGAAGGATTTCAGAAGAACGTCTCTCTCTGTAACTCACGCTGAGCTGCTGGAGGTCTGGAGGAGGAGGAGGAGGGAAATCAGGCTCCTGGGGCTGAAAGGCGTCGCGCACTTTAGCTACTGACTCCAGAATCCTGTAACCAGAGTCCATGAAGCCTTTCTGTAGATCTGAGACAGAGAGAGAAGGTCATTTATTTTAAACTTATATAACCTGTGTGTGTGTGTGTGTGTGTGTGTGTGTGTGTGTGTGTGTGTGTGTGTGTGTGTGTGTGTGTGTGTGTGTATGTGTCTCTCTCACTCGGGTCCTGTATGTTATTGGCCACACTCTTGGCTCCCATCACCATGGGTGATATGGAAGCGCTCAGCTCATTGGCCGCCTCCCGCAGCGTCTCTCTGAACTTGGGCTCCTCAGAGTTTTCCACTTCCCGCTTCGCCACCAGCACGATCCGATTGGCCCTGCGGGCGATGCTCGTCGCCCCGGCAACCAGCATCTGAGGCTGGTGATTGGTCATGGCCACGTGACACTTCTCCAGGTCTTGTTTAATGGCCTCCTCTGATGCGTCCAACAGAGACTTAGTGTCTATCGCTTCATCCACCAGAGCTGAGAGAAAAATAAAGAAAGGTGAAGATTCCTCCAAATTACTGTATATTTACAAACCATATCCACACTATATGACCAAAAGTTTGTGGACACCTATGCTATGCGCTTCTTTCGAACATCTCGTTCCACATCTAGTCTCCTTGTACTGTTATAATAAGCTCCACTCTTCTGGGAAGATGTTCCACTAGATTTTGTGGAGATTCATTCAGCCACTCTTGTAAAGGCAGGTACTGATGTAGGTGAGAAGGTGAGGAGGTCTGGGGTGCAGTCAGACTTCACATTCATTCATGTTTAATAGGGTTGAAGCTCTATAGCAGGAGATCTTCCACTCCAACCCCATGAAATGCAGATCTTCATGGAGCTGGGTTTGTGCACAAATGTCATGCTGGAACAGGTTTAGGTCTCCAAGTTCAAATGAAGGAAAAACTTAATGCTCCAAAGATGTTCTGTACAATTGTGTGCCTTTAAGTTTGTGGGAAGAGTTTGGAGAGGAACCACATATGGCTAGAAAGTTCAGGTGTCCATTTACTTTTGGTCATATAGTATTTGAAAACAAATAAACAGAACCTATCAAATACTTCAAGAAAAAAATAAAAATAATAAATTGACCCATGTTTTTTTTTTTTTTTAACCTGCAGGGAGTTCCAACAGGGGGCGCTGCAGAACTACACGTCGATGTAAATGTTTCAGGTTTTTATAATATAAAACAATGAAAACTGTTATAGATTCTTTAGTCAGATACCAATAAACAGTCTAAGATTGTCCAGAACTGTGATTAACACACACACACACACACACACACACACGAGAAGCAGTGTGAAACTAAATCATAGGTCACATGCTAAAAGCTACAAGGGGTAGACTGAGAACACATGGATTTATTCGCTTGCTGTGATCCTGGGTTTCTCCTCATCACTCTGGAGTAGATGTTCACAGAAGAAGGGTCAGGTTTTTTTATTAACAGAAATAAAATCCAACTCCTGACACGCCTCCAGACATCAGCGTCCTTCAAGAGCTTCGGATATGATCATAAAATCCAGCTTACTGGTCATTTTCTCAACATTGTCGATCCACTGGTTCTTCATCATCTCGAAGTGCTCGTGGGCGGCCTGGTTCCCCGGGTTCTTCAGCAGAATGCGGGCAGCAGATACCACCTGGAGACGAAGCAGCATGCAGATTACAGCGTGCAGTCATACGTACATGTGGAGTAAAGTGAACGTCATGCCGTGTTGATCACAAGCACACAAACCTGAGGTGTGACATCTCTGGCCGACTTGACGGCAGCGTGGATTCCCTCCACCGTGCTGCGATTGGCCGTTCCCACAGCAGCTGCTTTCTCAGCCGTGGCCCCGAGTCGAGCCGCATGACTCTCAAAACCTGCTGCTCGCTCCTCAAACACCTGAGGAACACCAATTATACACAGCACTCAGAATCTTCTGTGTGTGTGTGTGTGCGCGAGTGTGTGTGTGTGTGTGTGTGTGTGTAGGACCTCCTCTCGGTGTGGAGTTCCCGGAGGGGCGGTAGCAGCCACGGCCAGAAGCTTTATTGGAGTCGTGGTGTCGCTGAAGATATCAGACACTTCCTGTGTCATGGCCTCCTGCATTTTATCTTTAAGATCCTGAAATACACAACAGTGTGTCACGGCCAGACGGTCTGATTATCAGACGGACAAATGATCAGACAGTCAGATGGTAAGATCATCAGACTATCAGACAGTCAGATTATCAGACTAATCAGATAAATTGTACACAACATTAAATGAGGTAAAGATTACAGGTCTGTGTGTTGTGTGTATTTATGTGCGATTTGATTTGTCTATGTATTTAATAGTGTGTGTGTGTGTGTGTGTGTGTGTTACATTCAGGGCATGTTGGAGCTGCTGAGCGAGTGTGTGTAAGTGTATGTGTGTATGAGTGTTTGTGTGTGTCCGTGTGTGTGAGAGAGAGTGTGTGTGTGTGTGTGTGTGTGTGTGTTACCTTCAGGGCATGTTGGAGCTGCTGAGCGAGTGTGTGTAAGTGTATGTGTGTATGAGTGTTTGTGTGTGTCCGTGTGTGTGAGAGAGTGTGTGTGTGTGTGTGTGTGTGTGTGTGTGTGTTACCTTCAGGGCATGTTGGAGCTGCTGAGCGAGTGTGTGTAAGTGTATGTGTGTATGAGTGTTTGTGTGTGTCCGTGTGTGTGAGAGAGTGTGTGTGTGTGTGTGTGTGTGTGTGTGTGTGTTACCTTCAGGGCATGTTGGAGCTGCTGAGCGAGTGTGTGTGCTTGTGGTGTATCAGCGTGTCCCCGAGCACTCAGTTCAGCCAGTTGTCCCATCAGCTGCTCCACCTGCTCACACTTTCCCATAAGCTCCGCCCTCTGGGATCCAGGTAACACGTTGGCGAGTCGACGCCCCTCAGCAACCAGCCCGCGGATGGCAGCCTGCCCCACGCCTCCGTCCTCCATGGTGGGGTTTTCTATCCAGCGCTGCGCCTGCTCCATCTTCCCCTCCAGGTGAAGAGCGGCTTTCGCCGGCCGAGTGTTCGCTACAGCACGGTTCGTCTTCGACTGCAGGTTCTGCAGAGCTGTGGCGATCTGCTTAGCCAGGGCACGGGCCTCAGGGGTATTACCCTTACCCCTACACACACACACACACACACACACACACACACACACACACACACACACACACACACACACACACACACAATTACTACAGAACACCAGAGGAATCCCCAAAAATAAGTCTCAAATGTTTCCAAAGTTCCTAAAAGTCCTTGGAGTGATGCAGAAGATGGTAGACATCCATTCATCAGCGAGAGATGGACCGAAGCTGGAATACACACACACACACGTTTAGGATACGTACGCTTTGCGTAGTTGCGAGAGTTTGCCGGTGAGAGCGGCGATTTCGTTGACGTTGCGCAGGATGTCGTCGTATTCACGTGGATCCTCACACAGAGCTGCAATGTTCTGAGCCTCTGCGAGAACTGCCTTCACGTGCTCCTCTCCCTCAGGACCGGAGGCAGGGTCAGCTAGCCAGGCCTATACACACACACACACACACACACACACACATAAAGACACACACAGATGAGGTCTGTTCATCCTAATCTTAGTAAATGTTAAACTATAAGGTTGTAGAGAGTCTGTGTGTGTGTGTGTGTGTGTGTGTGTGTGTGTGTGTGTGTGTGTGTGTGTGTGTGTGTGTGTGTGTGTGTGTGTGTGTGACCTGTGCCGCCTCTGCTTTCTTGGCGAGTGTGTGTTTAGCGTTGGTCATGGCCTCCAGTTTGTCTGCAGCGTTCGCAACTTTCCCAGACAACATGTCCAACCCCTGAGCAACCTGCTGCGCTTTCTGAATGGCTACAGGACTCGTTCCTGAACCCCTACACACACACAGACACACGCACACACACACAGACACAGACATGCACACACACAGACACACAGACACACATGCACACACACACATACACAGACATGCACACACACAGTCACACACATACACACACACACACACACACACACATGCACACACACATGCACACACACATGCACAGACAGACACACACACACAGACAGACACACACACACAGACAGACAGACACACACAGACAGACAGACACATGCACACACACAAGAAGAAAACGTATCAGGAAAGCTGCAAAAAGACCTACAGGAACATTAAAGAAGAGCATGTGGTCCTGGTCATGCCCTATATGTGATAAAAGTGGGTGTCTTATGATGCCATGGGTGTAGTTTAGGACACAGCAGGTGTGTGGTGTGGGTGTGGTTTAGGATGATGTGGGTGTGGTTTAGGACACAGCAGGTGTGTGGTGTGGGTGTGGTTTAGGATGACGTGTGTGTTTTAGTGTGATGTGAAGGGGTTTGGGTGGTGTGGGTGTGGTTTAGGATGACATGGGTGTAGTCTAGTGTGTTGTGTGTTTGGTTTTTGGGTGGTGTGGGTGTGGTTATGGGTGTGGTTTATAAAGATGTGGGCGCTCATCACGGCTGCTCATCAGGGATAAACACATCGTTCACCTTCACTGTTGATTTCTGTAAAGCTGCTTTGAGAAAATGTCTATTGTGAAAAGCGCAATAGAAATAAACTTGACTTGGTTTGGGGAGGTTTATGAGAATATGGGTGTGGTTAAGGATGATGTGGGTGTGGTTTGGGGTTTAGGGTGATGTGGGTGTGGTTTAAAATGATGTGGAGTAAAACATGCTGAGGTTGTGAGTTTTATTAGCGAAACGCCGTTTTTTTATCTTGAAACACCATAAAAAAATAACCACATAGATGCCATTTATAGTGTCCTCCTTAATGTCAGTCAGAGATCAGGATTCAGCTTTAAATCATCTGAAGTGCTCGTTCTTAAAGTTGTTCTTTCAGACATACATAGAAAACCCCTACTGTCCCTCGCTCTGGTCACCGTGTACAGACCCCCAGGACTCTACGCTGATTTTCTTCAAGAGTGACCTCTTGATCAGTTTTGATAAAGTGCTGCTTGTAGGAGATTTTAATATTCATGTAGATGATGTAAACAATGCCCTAGGGTTATCATTCGTGGATTTATTAAACTCTTTTGGAGTTAAAGAAAACATCACCAGACCAACTGATCACTGCTAGAGCTGAACACCTGAGCAAACTCATAGAAAACAACAAAAACAATCCCAGGTTCCTTTTCAGTACAGTAGCTCAATTAACTACAAATCAGGGATCTGAAAAATTGTGTTCCATCACAGTTTAGTAGTGAGGACTTTATGAATTTCTTCACTGAAAAAATTGATAGTATTAGAAACACAATTATGGAGGTCCAACCTCTGACAGCATCTCCTGATCCAATCTCACCTACAACTCCACAACTACACTGTTTTACATGTACAGGACAGGACAGGACAGGACAGGACAGGACAGGACTGGGTGTGGTTTAGGGTAATGTGGGTGTGGTTTAGGGTAATGTGAGTTTTAGTGTGGTGTGGGTGTGGTTTAGGGTAATGTGGGTGTGGTTTAGGGTAATGTGTGTTTTAGTGTGGTGTGGGTGTGGTTTAGGGTAATGTGGGTGTGTTTTTTTGGGTGGAGTGGGTGTGTTTCTTGGGTGGTGTGTGTTTTAGTGTGGTGTGGGTGTGGTTTAGGGTAATGTGGCTGTGGTTTTTGGGTGGAGTGGGTGTGTTTTAGGGTAATGTTAGTGTGGTTTTTTTTGGTGGAGTGGGTGTGTTTTTTGGGTGGAGTGTGTGTTTTAGTGTGGTGTGGGTGTGGTTTAAGGTAATGTGGGTGTGGTTTTTTGGGTGGAGTGGGTGTGTTTTTGGGTGGAGTGTGTGTTTTAGTGTGGTGTGGGTGTGGTTTGAGGTAATGTGGGTGTGGTTTTTTGGGTGGAGTGGGTGTGTTTTTGGGTGGAGTGGGTGTGTTTTAGTGTGGTGTGGGTGTGGTTTAGGGTAATGTGGGTGTGTTTTAGTGTGGTGTGGGTGTGGTTTAGGGTAATGTGAGTGTGGTTTAGGGTAATGTGGGTGTGGTTTTAGGTGATGTGGGTGTTTTGGTGTGGGTGTGGTTTAAGGTCATGTGGGTGTGGTTTAGGGTGATGTGGGTGTATTTTGTGGGTGGTGTGTGTTTTAGTGTGGTGTGGGTGTATTTTTTGGGTG
>NC_139585.1:1175553-1180553 GCF_946808225.1 Silurus aristotelis | reverse complement strand
ATAGTAGCCTCTCCCTTTTAATTATGATTTAAACCATTTTAGGACCATTCCAGAGAGCCCTACCCAGTTTTCCAGTCTATGTAAGAGTATGGTGTGATCTACCGTGTCAAAGGCAGCACTAAGATCTAGTAGCACCAGCACTGATATTTTACCTGAATCAGAGTTTAAAGGAATATCATTTATTATCTTTATGAGCACTGTCTCTGTGCTGTGGTGCTGACTGAAACCAGATTAAAAATTGTCCAAATAGCCATTTGAGTTTAAGAATTTGTTCAGCTGATTAAAAACAACCTTTTCAATAATCTTGCCTATAAAAGGAAGATCTGAGTTTGGTCTGTAGTTGCTAAGTGTGGTTTTGTCTAGGTTACTCTTTTTTAGGAGAGGCTTAACAACTGCTGTTTTTAGCGACTCTGGAAAAGTGCCTGTGATCAGAGAGGTATTTATTATTTTTAAAAGATCAGTTTCCAAACAGTTAAGTACCTTTTTGAGGTATCAAGTATTGATACTTCTCTGGAGTATTGATACCGTATTGACGTGTATCAAGACTGCAAGTTGATGCTTTAAGGTGTTTTACTGTTTCTTCCAAGGTTTTTATATCAATTATGCCAAATTCTGAGAAAATAACTAATTTCTGAGGTTGTTGTAATGATATCTGACTGACCACAGTACAATGTGAGGCTGTATTGATCGCCATTCTGATATTCCTGATCTTCTCAGAGAAAAAGGTTGCAAACTCATTGCATTTGTTGTCAGAGAGCATTTCACTAGAAAATTTATTTGGGGGGTTTGTTAGTCTCTCTACAGTAGCAAAGAGAGTTCGGGTGTTGTTTATGTTGTTGTTTATAATGTTTGAGAAGAGGGTCTGTCTAGCTCTGCCTAGTTCTACATTGAAAGCCCGAAGACTGTCCTTATAGATGCTATAATGTACTTCAAGTTTTGTTTCCCGCCACATACGTTCAGCTTTCTGCATGTTCTTTTCATGCTCTGTACTGCTGTTGTGTTTCTCCAAGGTGCTTTACGTCTGCCAGTGATCATCCTGACCTTTACTGGAGCTTTAACATTATGGCACACAACATACACAATGGTATGCTGTACCCACTAATAGAGCAGTCAAGTTTATTTCTATTGTGATTTTCACAGTGGACGTTGTCTCAAAGCAGCTTTACAGGATTAAAGAGTGAAGGTGAATGATGTGTTTATCTCTGATGATGAAGACTGAGGGCGACTGTGGTGAAGAAAAAACTCCCTTAGATGTTATGAGGAAGAAACCTTGAGAGGAACCAGACTCAAAAGCAGAACCTCATCCTCATTTGGGTGACATCAAGAGTGTGATTATAGTCTTTAAACACTACAGAACACTGGAGAGTGAGAACTAACATGAGCACTGGAGTGTGTGATTATGACTGATGATCTTTCTACAGTCTTATAGTTACATACTGACATACACATGTTACACTGCAATACAGTTATAAATCTGTTCTGTATTTCAAAGTGTGCTTATAAAGTGTCATAGCACCACTACACTGTGTTATAGAGCACCTATCCCATGCTGTAATATAGAGACCTTGTTTTTGTATAAAGATCAGTTGTAGGCTTTTTTAAATCACTTATGATCAGTTATAGAGATTAATATACATGTATAATAATGTGTTTATGTCAAGTGTCAACATCGATGTCATGGTTTAATCCATGAAGACATTGTATTTGTATAAATATCAGATATTTCCTTCTATAAAGCACTTATGATCAGTTATAGAGAAATTATATAAAGCTGTGTGTATTAATGTGCCTATGAAGTGTCATAGATCGACTACAAAATGTTATGAAACAACTATAACATGCTGTAGCCCACAGAGATGTTGTATTTTAATAAAGAGCAGATCTATCTCTCTATAAAGCACTTATAATTAGTTAAAGAAAAGTTATATGAAGCTACGTATATAATAATGTGCTTATAAAGTGCTGTAATCACACAATGTTATAAGGCACCTATGCCACGCTGCAACACTTCGAGAAGGTTTTTTTTGTATTAAACACACTTATAACCTTCTACTAAAAGCTTTTGATCTTATGAACGGTTAAAGAGCTGTTATTTAAAGCTATGTGTATAATAATGTGCTCATGGAGTGTCATAGCATGAGTACACAGTGTTATTGAGCACCTATGACATGCTGAAACACATGGAAAAGTATTTGTATACTTCACTGTGTTATGGAGTGTCTATGCCAAGTTTTAACCAATGGAGTATTTATATAAAGCATAGTTATATCCTCTTATAAAGCACTTAGGATCAGTTATAAGAAGCTATGTGTAATAATGTGCTCATAAAGTGACATAGAACGATGACACAGTTATGGAGCACAAATGGCATGTTGTAACGTGTTGTTGGAGTATTTGTATAATGAGCAGTTATATCCCTCTATAAAGCACTTATGATGCTGAATGCATTCAAATGTGCTTGTGAAGTGTTTTAAAATGCACAGTGATATGAAGCACCTACGCCATGCTGCAACACTTTAAATGATTCTATTTGTATTACAAGCACTTATAGCCTTCTATAAAACACTTAGTTATTTCAAAACTGCTATGAAGAGGTTTTAAAGCATTCCAGAGTACCTATGCCACACTTACGTTCAGTTATAAAGCAGTTATATGATGTTAAGTGCATTATACTGTGCTTATGAAGTGTCAGAGTGACTACACAGAGTTATGGACCACCTATGACATTTCCGTGCGACAAAGAGGTTATAAAATATTACTTCATTACACAAGTGTCACTTATATTCAGTTATAGAGTAGTTATGACAGGTCGTGTGTATTACACAGTGCCAACTAAGAGTCATAGTGGACCCACACCCTCATCCAAAACATGTTGCAGCACATAGAGAAGTTCTATTTGTGTAAAAAACAGTTATTTCCTTCTATAAAGTACTTATAATGTTGCCTGTACTTTGCTTGTGAAGTGTTATAGATCGACTGCACAGTGTTATGAAGCTCCTATAACATGCTGTAACACATGGAGAAGTATTTGTATAAAGAACATTTATATCCTTCTATAAAGAATCCTTCTATTTATGAGGCTGCATGTATTATAATGTGCTTGTGAAGTGTTATAGAGTGACTGCACAGTGTTATGGAGCACCTATGCCATGCTGCAACAATTTGAGGGGTTCTATTTGTATTATGAGCAGTTATAGCCTTCTATACAGTTCTTAGGATTTGTTATAGATTTTTGCATGCTATGACGAGGTTATCAAGCATTATAGAGCACCTATGCCACACTTGTGTTCAGTTATAGAGTCGGATTATGATGCTACACAATGTTATGGACCACCTATGACATTTGCATGCTTCAAAGAGATTACAAAGTGTTATAGAGCATCTATGCCCCACTCAAGTTAAGTTATAGAGCAGTTATGATATCTTGTGTATTATACAGTGCCTATGATGCGCTATAATGCACCCACACCATCATACCAAACACCGTCTATGTGTAGCACATGAAAAAGTTTAATTGTTACATGAAATGCATGTAAAACCGGTTATTAGAGGTCACAAGTGGAGGAAGAGGAAGAGATGAAGAAGAGCTCTGACAGTTCAAACAGCTGGAAAGAAACTGCTAACGCTGAAGACAGATGATCCGAGTCTGCTTTAGACAAACGGAGCTTTGTCTGGATTTCAGTCTGATCTCCATCAAACACACACACACACACACGCACACACACACACACACACACACACACACACAGAGAGCACTCAGTTCACTCCAGACAGATTGAAAGGCTTTATAGAGTGCCAGAGAAGCAACACACACACACACACACACACACACACACACACACACACACACACACACACACAGAGGATTGTAATGAGGATAACGTAATAAGAGCAGGAAGTGCTGGCCTTTGGTCTGTAATGAATGAAACAATGACACACGCAAAACTATGAGCTGTTATTTTCCAGGAACATCATGACAACACTGCTCACATAAACACTACAATCTGAAGGGGTGTGTGTGTGTGTGTGTGTGTGTGTGTGTGTGTGTGTGTGTGTGTGTGTGTGTGTGTGTGTGTGTGTGTGCGCGCGAGTACATATCTAATGCCCAATAAACAAATAGAAGCACATCACACACACACACACACACACACACACACACACACACACACACACACACACACACACACACACACACACAGTTCATTCTTATACGTCATCACCCATAGATACACAGTACTGCCAAAAGTTTGCTGACCATAAGATCGTTATTTGCTTCTTTCTGAACATCTTCTTCCACATTTAATCTCCACGTCCTGTATAATGAGCTCCACGCTTGTGGGAAGTTCCACTAGATTTTGTGGAGATTCATTCAGTAAAGGCAGGTGCTGATGTAGGTGAGAAGGTGAGGAGGTCTGGGGTGCAGTCAGTGTTCACATTTATTCATGTTCAGTAGAGTTTGGAGATCTATAGCAGGAGATCTTCCACTATAACCCATGGAAAGCAGATCTTTATGGAGCAGGCTTTTTGCACAGGGATGTCATCATGCTGGAACAGGTTGGGGCCTCCTGGTTCAAGTGAAGGCAAAAGATGTTACCTCCAACTTTGAAGTAATATTTTGGAGAAGAAGAACATCTGGGTAGAAAAGCCGTAGGTCCCAACACTTTAATACAGGAACCTGCTCACCTACTTGATGTTCCACAGCGTTAACTGTAAGTATAAATGGATAAAAAGTGATGTTGGTATTACAGCATCACTCCATTCTGCACCTAAATGAGCAGCTTCCTCTTTCACACACACACACACACACACACACACACACACACACACACACACACACACACACACACACCCCTTCCTCCTGACTCAGCTCAGTACCTTACACACAATTCCTGAAGGACACGTTTGAGTCGAAGTTCTTCCATCTAGAACAACTTCTTCCACAATTTCTCACTTCGAAATGATTAGTGAAAGCGAGAGAGAGAGAGAGGGAGAGAGAGAGA
>NC_139585.1:1143053-1170553 GCF_946808225.1 Silurus aristotelis | reverse complement strand
TCCTTATAAGGGAAAATGTTTCGGAACAGAAGAATCCAGCAGAACAAAGCCCCAGTCCTGTATATCCCACACCATTACCACCACCACAGTCACCATCACCACCACCACAGTCACCATCACAGTCACCACCACCACCACAGTCACCATCACCGTCACCACCACCACAGTCATCATCACCACCACCACAGTCACCATCACCACAGTCATCACCACCACCACCACCACAGTCATCATCACCACCACCACAGTCACCATCACAGTCACCACCACCACCACAGTCACCATCACCATCACCACCACCACAGTCATCATCACCACCACCACAGTCACCATCACCGTCACCACCACCACCACAGTCACCATCACCGTCACCACCACCACAGTCATCATCACCACCACCACAGTCATCATCACCACAGTCATCACCACCACCACCACCACAGTCATCATCACCACCACCACAGTCACCATCACCACAGTCATCACCACCACCACCACCACAGTCATCATCACCACAGTCATCACCACCACCACCACCACCACAGTCATCATCACCACCACCACAGTCACCATCACCACAGTCATCACCACCACCACCACCACTTCACAGTTCCCTTTCCTTGCAGTGTGTAAGATCTCAGAGACAGGAGCTCAGTCTCTCCCCAACACTGACCTCTGTCTCACATCAGTCCCACTGGGTTCATATTTCATTCCATCCAGGGAAGTTCAAGTGACATCACAATGTTGGAAATGAAAATGTTGTATAAGGTGGGGTGCTTCTGAGATTATTAACAAGGAGGAGAACATGAAAGAGAACATGTATGGGAACATGGAGGAGAATGTGAAGTGGAATGTGTAGGAGAACATGGATGGGAACATGGAGGAGTAGTAGTAAATTGGGTAGTAAATTGGGAGCTATCAGGGTGTGTGTGTGTGTGTGTGTGTGTGTGTGTGTGTGTGTGTGTTTGTGTGTGTGTGTGTGTGTGTGTGAAACATCACTCATCACCTACTTAAAACCTCACCCTGGTCTGATAATATTTACGGCTTTAGATTCACCATCGATCTTCTCCCATGTAGCAGAAGAAGAACCTTCAGTGGAAACTTTGAGCACTTATGAGTGTAGCTGGATGCTAATTGGAAGCTGGTTGAGATCTTGGCACACATTTCTCTCTTCAGTTCTACAGTGTAGTGACGCTCTGAGGTCTGATCCACATGTTCTCCACTCACTCAGGAATTCCCATAGTTTTTCCCTGGAGAGAAGAACGCTCAGCTTCACGCCCTAATATGGAAGAATCCAAAACAGAGGAATGGAGGAAGTTGCTGTGTGAAAAGTAAACACACACTCACCCTGGCTTTACTGCACCAACATCTCCTCCAGCTTCTCTCCTACCATCCAATCTGCCCCCTGCTTCTGCCTCAAACACTCACAACTGCCCAAACACATACCCCAACACCCCAACACCCCAACACCTCAAAACCCCAACATCCCAACATCCCAACACCCTAATACCCCAAAACCCCAACATCTAAAAACCCCAACACCCAAATACCACCTGGAGAACCTCACCTCAGGTGCCACAGTGTTCCTCCTGGATGTTCAGTACGGCAGTGTCTCATTCTGATTAGCATTAATGACTCTCCTGGGTGAAACCACCATCCCATCACACACACACACTCACACACACACACACACACACACACACACACACACACACACACACACACACACACACACACACACACACACACACACACACACACACTATATTTGCACCAGTTTCTCAGTGAAACCTTTCTGAACATCACACTATCTTTCCATGGTTTTGAGTGAAAGATCTTCTTCTATAGAGCTCCAACACTATTGAACATGAATGAAAGTGAACGCTGACTGCACCCCAGACCTCCTCACTTTCTCATTTACGTCACCCTTGAAGCTGAATGAATCTCCACAAAATCTAGTGGAACATCTTCCCAGAAGAGTGGAGCTCATTATACCAGGAAATTGATACTAAATGTGGAATGGGATGTTAAGAAAGAAGCACATAGGGTTCTCAGGTTTCTACAAACTTTTGGTCATAGTGTGTATGGATGGACCAGCAGATCATCTGAATTATTTTTGGAAACATCTATTGTATTAGATGCTGCACATCTGCTGCACACATCTGGCATTATTCTCATTTTTCTTTATGTTATAGACCAGTTTTTGTGTAACAAATATAGAATAAAGCTCTCAGCTCAGTGCTGCCACCTGGAGACGAGAGCCGCAACAGCAAGAAAAACTCACATCTCTATCAATAACTGAGATATACGTCAGCTATTCAGTGACCTTGACGTCTAGCACAGCTGCCTAAACACCCCACACACACACACACACACACACACACACACACACACACACACACACACACACACACACACACACACACACACACACACACACACACACACACACACACACACACACACACACCAAGACAAAGCGTAACAAAGTACATTGGTTAGATCCTTATCATGTACAGAGCTCACACTTTCATTCAGTTTAATTCTTTTTTACAACAATTATTATTATTATTATTATTATTATTATTATTATTATTATTATTATTATTATTATTGCACACATCACTGTAAAATTTCCTTAGTGATGAAGTGAATCTTTACTTTCTTTCCATATTAAATACAAATGTTAAATATTTTGTGCCAGTTTTTCAGCATCCTAAATTATATATATTTTTATTTTTTAATGTCTATATATATATATATATATATATATATATATATATATATGTGTGTGTGAGAGAAAGAGAGAGAGTATATAAACATTTAATTAGACATTCAAAAATAAAAAATATATAATATAATAATCTATAAGTCTCCACCGACTTGTTGATCAGGGACAAACTAACTAATAAAGAACATCTTCACTTTTTATCTCCACAGTATCGGTGTGAAGCTGCTCTGAGACAATGTTTATTATTAAAAGCTCAAAACAAATAAACATGAATTGAATTGAATAATATATAAAATATATACTCTTTCTTTTAATGGACAGTCCATTAACTTCGTTACGATTTAAAATTCATATAATACAATATTTATAAAAAGGAGTATAAATGTAGTCAGCTATGAACAATAATATTATTCAGCAGGTATCTCCTGGTATGTACAGTACAGTATATATACAGGATGATGGACACCCCTGTGATGGCTCTGCAGATGGCTGCTTCAGGGTGAAGTTCTTCAGTTGCTTTACTGTTTTTTGTCTGTTAAGTACAGTCACTTCTACCAGAAATGACCTGCTGAACATCTGGTACCACACAATCTTTGACCCACTCGGATGTTTTGCTGCAGTTGGCGGAGCAGTGGCGCGTTATAAGCGCTTTAAGACGCGTAAGTGTGGGACGCGAGCTCAGTGTCCATCTGGCGGATCCATATCACTCCATCTGCAGAGCTGCTTTAGGACTCGGACCACCGCCTGCTTCATCTTCTCCCTACATACAGTACAGGCAACAACCTCCATCTGCTAAGCCTGCAGTGAAAACTGTTAAAACATGGATCAATGAAAGAGCAGACATCACAAGCCTGTTCTGAAGCTGCTGCTTCTGATCTCGATGAAGCTCACAGACTCGAAGATCTAATATCAGTTTCTGCATTTCTACCAGGACATCTAACATACAACAACGAGAAGCCGTGATTCACTCAGACAACTTCATCAGGCCAAAGAGGAGCCTACAGGAATGGGGACAGGATCGTGTACAATCAGGCCCACACACACACACACACACACACACACACACACACGGAACTGTGTGAAGTTCTTGCCTGCTTTAAATGTTCCTTAATGACTCCAGACTGATTGCTCTAATGTCAGTGGT
Organism: Silurus aristotelis; assembly: GCF_946808225.1. Lineage (NCBI taxonomy): Eukaryota > Metazoa > Chordata > Actinopteri > Siluriformes > Siluridae > Silurus > Silurus aristotelis. Next base: position 1,166,678 of record NC_139585.1, on the reverse strand, counting down.
CATGAATTCATTTGAGAGACTGGTGTTGGATTATCTAAAGGACATCTCTGGACCCTTGCTGGACCTCCTGCAGTTTGCTTACCGAGCAAACAGGTCTGTGGATGAAGTGGTGAACATGGGACTGCACTTCATCCTGCAACATCTGGACAAACCGGGGACTTATGTGAGGATCCTGTTCGTGGACTTCAGTTCAGCACGAGAGACGTTCCCTCCCCCAGACAATCAACCTCATGAACACTTACATGTTCTCCACATTGTTCAATATAAATACAAACATGTGTAATTCCACTTTTACTCATCTAAATTGGTCCTTTTCTCTGCACACACACACACACACACACACACACACACACACACACACAAACATATAAATTGTGATATTTTATAACGTTTAATATACCAGTGAGTTTAATTTCCTGAACAATACTGCCCCCTACTGACGGATCAGTGTTCACACGTGTAATGGTAAATCCTTTATTGAAGATGAGACTGTGTGCATATTTACAGATTTAATACAGAAAGACATTGTAGTGCACCAGGGAACAGGAAGTAAGGGTGGGCGTGAGGGTGGGCGTGTAGTGGGCAGTGTTTAAGCAGAGGTGTCAAAGAGCCTTTCAATCATATCTTCCACTTGCTCTGGTGTGTATTTATTGTACTTTTCAGGGTTCTTTGTGAATGCCACGTTTGCACACCTGTAACACACACACACACACACACACACACACACACACACACACACACACACACACACAGAGTTATCTGAATCATATGCCAACTAAGAGAGAAAGACAGTAAGAGAACAGACAGACGGACAGGTGTGTAGTACCTGTGTAAGAACGCTCTGTAAGTGTCAGAGATGAGTTTCTTTTGGGCGTGTCGAATCGCATCACGCTGCTCTTTATCAGGAATCGCCCACACCTTCTGAATCTTACACAACTCCTCCAAGCCATCATTAAAACCCTACACACACACACACACACATACACACACACACACACACACACACACACACACACACACACACCAATAAAACCCAGATGCAACAAACACCCAAACACAACACAGAGCATGATATAATAATGTAATGCTATACAAGAGCACACGATGAAAACCATTAGTCTTACCTTAAACTTATCTTTGATCACCTGACGCTCTTTGTCTTTCAACTGTAAATCAATCACATTTTATACAACAATAAGTACACACACTGCAACTATAACACACTGTAACTTACTATAACTAACACTAACATAACACACTGTAACTCTAACACACTGTAACTCACTATAACTAACACTGTAACATAACACACTGTAACTCTAACACACTGTAACTCACTATAACTAACACTGTAACCATAACACACTATACCTCACTATAACTAACACTGTAACATAACACACTGTAACTCTAACACACTGTAACTCACTATAACTAACACTGTAACCATAACACACTATACCTCACTATAACTAACACTGTAACCATAACACACTATACCTCACTATAACTAACACTGTAACATAACACACTGTAACTCTAACACACTGTAACTCACTATAACTAACACTGTAACCATAACACACTATACCTCACTATAACTAACACTGTAACCATAACACACTATACCTCACTATAACTAACACTGTAACATAACACACTGTAACTCTAACACACTATACCTCACTATAACTAACACTGTAACATAACACACTGTAACTCTAACACACTATACCTCACTATAACTAACACTGTAACATAACACACTGTAACTATAACACACTATACCTCACTATAACTAACACTGTAACCATAACACACTATACCTCACTATAACTAACACTGTAACATAACACACTGTAACTCTAACACACTGTAACTCACTATAACTAACACTGTAACCATAACACACTATACCTCACTATAACTAACACTGTAACCATAACACACTATACCTCACTATAACTAACACTGTAACCATAACACACTATACCTCACTATAACTAACACTGTAACCATAACACACTATACCTCACTATAACTAACACTGTAACCATAACACACTATACCTCACTATAACTAACACTGTAACCATAACACACTATACCTCACTATAACTAACACTGTAACCATAACACACTATACCTCACTATAACTAACACTGTAACCATAACACACTGTAACTATAACACACTATACCTCACTATAACTAACACTGTAACCATAACACACTATACCTCACTATAACTAACACTGTAACCATAACACACTGTAACTATAACACACTATACCTCACTATAACTAACACTGTAACCATAACACACTGCAACTATAACACACTATAACTAACACTGTAACCATAACACACTGCAACTATAACACACTATACCTCACTATAACTAACACTGTAACATAACACACTGTAACTATAACACACTATACCTCACTATAACTAACACTGTAACCATAACACACTGCAACTATAACACACTATAACTAACACTGTAACCATAACACACTGCAACTATAACACACTATAACTAACACTGTAACCATAACACACTGCAACTATAACACACTATAACTAACACTGTAACCATAACACACTGTAACTATAACACACTATACCTCACTATAACTAACACTGTAACCATAACACACTGTAACTATAACACACTATACCTCACTATAACTAACACTGTAACCATAACACACTGCAACTATAACACACTATAACTAACACTGTAACCATAACACACTGCAACTATAACTCACTATAACTAACACTGTAACCATAACACACTATACCTCACTATAATTTTTACACTGTAACATGCACTTTAACTATAACACACTATACCTCACTATAACTGTAACTCACTGTACATGTAACACTGTAACCATACCTCAATGTAACTAACATTGTAACCATAACCCAATGTAAAATGTTTACACACTGTAATTCACTGTAATTCTAAGTGTAAAACATGAACACTGTAACCCTCTGTAATTTACTGCAAAGGCAACAGTAACTGTCACTGTAACTCACTAATTGTAACTTGCATCAGCTCAGTAACTGTGTTGTACTGTGGTACATTCGATTACTGTATCTGACTGTAACTGTTTGAAAAGCAGTGTGTGTGTGTGTGTGCGCCTGTGTGTGTGTGTGCGTGCATGTGTGCGTGTGTGCGCCCACCTTGGTTCCAGGTTGTAATGCAGGTAGGTTCCGCTCAGTGAGATGGTCAGTTACCTTCATCCAGCTGCATACATACACATGGGGTCACAACACACACATGCAGATTTAAATGAACTAACTGTACACTTCAAAAGTGTCATACACAACAGCTGTGTGTGTGTGTGTGTGTGTGTTGTTGCTTTGTCACCTGCGCTGGTAGGTCAGAATCTGCTGTTGGATCAATTCTCTGTATGAACTTTCTGCCTTCTTCTGCGTCACAGCCACCAACTGGATCAGCTCTGACCTACACACACACACACACACACACACACACACACACACACACACACACACACACACACACACACACACAGTGGTCAGTTCTGAAAGGTGTGATGTGATTGGTCAGTTCTAAGAAGTGTGATGTAATTGGTCGGGAGTAAAAACTGACTTCTCCAGAGATTTGAGGATGTAGTTGTAGTTGTTGTGGAGGAAGATGGCGCTCAGAGCCTGGTCCTCATACACTTTAGATTTACTCAGCAGATTCAGCTGCAGGTTTCCCAGCACTTTACCTACGACACACACACACACACACATTATCTGTTTTTTTATAAAACAATACTAATGTGCTCTGTGTGAGTGTGTGTGTGTGTGTGCGTGTGTGTGTGTGTGTGTGTGGGTGTGTGTGTGTGTGTGTGTGTGTGTGTGTGTCTTACAGATGTAAGTACTGAGGAGTCTTCGGCTGAAGTCAGAGCTGTAACTGCTGGCTGATGAACTTGTTTCTGAAAAATAATGGAACACAGTCAGATTTCTCAAAAGACACACACACACAAACTGCATACACCCACCCACAAACACACACACACACACACTGCATACACCCACCCACAAACACACACACACACACTGCATACACCCACCCACAAACACACACACACACATCGCATACACCCACCCACAAACACACCCTCCCCACGGCATACACCCACCCACAAACACACACACACACTGCATACACCCACCCACAAACACACACACACACATCGCATACACCCACCCACAAACACACCCTCCCCACGGCATACACCCACCCACAAACACACACACACACTGCATACACCCACCCACAAACACACACACACACACTGCATACACCCACCCACAAACACACACACACACATCGCATACACCCACCCACAAACACACCCTCCCCACGGCATACACCCACCCACAAACACACACACACACTGCATACACCCACCCACAAACACACACACACACACACTGCATACACCCACCCACAAACACACACACACACACTGCATACACCCACCCACAAACACACACACACACATCGCATACACCCACCCACAAACACACCCTCCCCACGGCATACACCCACCCACAAACACACACACACACTGCATACACCCACCCACAAACACACACACACACACACACTGCATACACCCACCCACAAACACCCCCCCTCAATGCATACACCCACCCACAAACACACACACACACTGCATACACCCACCCACAAACACCCCCCCCTCACTGCATACACCCACCCACAAACACCCCCCCCTCACTGCATACACCCACCCACAAACACACCCTCCCCACTGCATACACTCACCCACAAGCACACCCTCCCAACTGCATACACCCACCCACAAGCACACCCTCCCCACTGCATACACCCACCCACAAGCACACCCTCCCCACTGCATACACCCACCCACAAACACACCCTCCCCACTGCATACACCCACCCACAAACACACCCTCCCCACTGCATACACCCACCCACAAACACACCCTCCCCACTGCATACACCCACCCACAAACACACCCTCCCCACTGCATACACCCACCCACAAGCACACCCTCCCAACTGCATACACCCACCCACAAGCACACCCTCCCCACTGCATACACCCACCCACAAACACACCCTCCCCACTGCATACACCCACCCTCAAACACACCCTCCCCACTGCATACACCCACCCACAAACACACCCTCCCCACTGCATACACCCACCTACAAACACACCCTCCCCACTACATACACCCACCCAAAAACACACCCTCCTCACTGCATACACCCACCCACAAACACACACTCCCCACTGCATACACCCACCCAAAAACACACCCTCCCCACTGCATACACCCACCTACAAACACACCCTCCCCACTGCATACACCCACCCGAAAACACACCCTCCCCACTGCATACACCCACCCAAAAACACACCCTCCCCACTGCATACACCCACCCACAAACACACCCTCCCCACTGCATACACCCACCCACAAACACACCCTCCCCACTGCATACACCCACCCACAAACACACCCTCCCCACTGCATACACCCACCCACAAACACACCCTCCCCACTGCATACACCCACCCACAAGCACACCCTCCCAACTGCATACACCCACCCACAAGCACACCCTCCCAACTGCATACACCCACCCACAAGCACACCCTCCCCACTGCATACACCCACCCACAAACACACCCTCCCCACTGCATACACCCACCCACAAACACACCCTCCCCACTGCATACACCCACCCACAAACACCCTCCCCACTGCATACACCCACCCACAAACACCATCCCCACTGCATACACCCACCCACAAACACACCCTCCCCACTGCATACACCCACCCTCAAACACACCCTCCCCACTGCATAGACACACCCACAAACACACCCTCCTCACTGCATAGACACACCCACAAACACACACCCCTGCATACACTCACCCACAAGCCCAACCACTGCATACACCCACCCACTGCACATACACACACACCACTGGGAGAACGATAAAAGTCATTAAAGAGCTGTAAGGCTGTTTATAAATCAGGTGTAAAGAGAGACAGAAGATAAATAGAGATAGAGAACATTAACGAGACAGAAAGCAGAGGTGTCCTGCTGGAGTGCTTACCTCGGGGGTCTAAAGGAATATTGTAAGTGTCCCCGAGGACTACAGAGCAGAGACGAAGCAAGAAAAGAGAAGGAAAAAAAGAGAGAGAGAAGCACAGTGCAGGAGGTTAGAAAAGTTTTGTTAGTGTAGCGTGAGAGTAATCAGGACACTAGCAGAGGATTGTGGGACGGAAGACATGAGACAGGACAAGAAGCTAAAACATGGACACCCTAACCATGCTAAGTCAGAAACACACACACACACACATACACACACACACACACACACACACCTGTGACTGATTCTAAACTTCAGGACAGCTCAGTGCAGGAGGAAAGGAACAGGAGGAGAACGAGTGGAAGGGCTTTTACTCAGGGAGGAGGAAGGATGAGGAACCGAGCCATGGGACATCCATGCTGACATGCGGACATGCTGAGTGCGAGCCGAAATCAGCGTGCTGTGTGTGTGTGTGTGTGTGTGTGTGTGTGTGTGTGTGTGTGTGTGTGTGTGTGGTACCCTGAGAGGCTAACATCGCTCCAGCTGTCTCCTGGAAATCCAACAACTGCTGTAAGAACAGAATGGCCTACGGAGAGATAACACAATACATTATATAATAATATATCATATAGAACATACATGTTTTAAAATACACATTCTTATTTATGTGTTTATTATAATCATAAAATAAATCAATATTAAAAACAAACACTTTCTACCACAGAATAAATGATGTGTTATTTTAAAGACTATTTGTGTATTTGTGTTGTGAGATCTTACGTTACTGGTGAGCTCGTGTACAGTCCCGTCTTTAGGCATGTTATACTCTTTATCTGGATCATTCTGCAAAAAACAGCAGGAAAGTTCATCACATCTCTACCTCCTCATCCTGCACGAGTCACATGACCTGCTACGGTGTTATCATACACGAGTCACATGACCTGCTACGGTGTTATCATGCACGAGTCACATGACCTGCTACGGTGTTATCATACACGAGTCACATGACCTGCTACGGTGTTATCATGCACGAGTCACATGACCTGCTACGGTGTTATCATGCACGAGTCACATGACCTGCTACGGTGTTATCATGCACGAGTCACATGACCTGCTACGGTGTTATCATGCACGAGTCACATGACCTGCTACGGTGTTATCATGCACGAGTCACATGACCTGCTACGGTGTTATCATGCACGAGTCACATGACCTGCTACGGTGTTATCATGCACGAGTCACATGACCTGCTACGGTGTTATCATGCACGAGTCACATGACCTGCTACAGTGTTATCATGCACGAGTCACATGACCTGCTACGGTGTTATCATGCACGAGTCACATGACCTGCTACGGTGTTATCATGCACGAGTCACATGACCTGCTACGGTGTTATCATGCACGAGTCACATGACCTGCTACGGTGTTATCATGCACGAGTCACATGACCTGCTACGGTGTTATCATGCACGAGTCACATGACCTGCTACAGTGTTATCATACACGAGTCACATGACCTGCTACGGTGTTATCATGCACGAGTCACATGACCTGCTACGGTGTTATCATGCACGAGTCACATGACCTGCTACGGTGTTATCATGCACGAGTCACATGACCTGCTACGGTGTTATCATGCACGAGTCACATGACCTGCTACAGTGTTATCATGCACGAGTCACATGACCTGCTACAGTGTTATCATACACGAGTCACATGACCTGCTACGGTGTTATCATACACGAGTCACATGACCTGCTACGGTGTTATCATACACGAGTCACATGACCTGCTACCTCGTTAACCTGCAGTAGTCACATGACCTCACCTTAATGCTGTCAGCGAACTCCTCAAGCGCTTTGGCTCCTGTGGTCTCCATAGATGTGATCAGAGTCGGCAGTTTGTTCTTAGTGCTCGCTGCTGTCCCCTACACACACACACACACACACACACACACACACACACACGCACACGCACAGACAGACACACAGACAGATAGACAAACACACACGCACAGACAGACAGACACACACACACACACACACACAGACAAAGAGACAGCACCCCAGTGAGAGATAGAAGTGACCCTGATGATTAAGAGGAACATTGAACACCCTCTCACACACACAAACACGCGCACACACACACACACACACACACACACACACACACAGACCTGCAGGGTGGTGTCGAAGTCAGGTTTGGTGTGTTTGAGGTGACGGAGGATGGGGAAGATGGTGAGCACCGCTGAGTAATCGTGTCTCATTATGGCTCTACGAGCAGCTGCGACGATATTATCACCATCCAACATCAGGTTATCTAACGCCTCCTACACACACACACACACACACACACACACACACACACACACACACACACACACACACACACACACAGAGCTCTAACACATATAATATATTACAGTGTATAGTATGTGTGTATACAGACGCTCCCCACTTTACAAACTTTTACTTTACGAACTTTCACAGAACAAACTTGTCCTCAAAGTGAAATTAGTTTGGAGTCCGCGTGAGCTGCGTGTGCGTGAGCTGCGTGTGCGTGAGCTGCGTGAGCTGCGTGTGCGTGTGCGTGAGCTGCGTGTGCGTGAGCTGCGTGTGCGTGTGCCTGTGCGTGAGCTGCGTGTGCCTGTGCGTGAGCTGCGTGTGCCTGTGCGTCTGCGTGTGCTGCGTGTGCGTGTGCTGCGTGTGCGTGAGCTGCGTGTGCGTGTGCATGAGCTGCGTGTGCGTGTGCATGAGCTGCGTGTGCGTGAGCTGCGTGTGCTGCGTGTGCGTGAGCTGCGTGTGCGTGGGCTGCGTGTGCGTGGGCTGCGTGTGCTGCGTGTGCATGGGCTGGGTGTGCGTGGGCTGCGTGTGCGTGTGCATGGGCTGGGTGTGCGTGAGCTGCGTGTGCGTGTGCATGAGCTGCGTGTGCGTGTGCTGCGTGTGCGTGTGCATGAGCTGCGTGTGCGTGTGCTGTGTGCATGAGCTGCGTGTGTGTGTGCGTGTGCATGAGCTGCGTGTGCGTGCTGCGTGTGCGTGTGCATGAGCTGCGTGTGCGTGTGCTGCGTGTGCATGAGCTGCGTGTGCGTGAGCTGGTCTCCGAGCATAACGACTCTACATGATGCACACTGGACTCGGGCCAATTAAGTTTTTTAATTAATTCATTAGTTTTGTTTAATAATATTTTTTTTATTTATTGCTCTTAAATCAGTAGGAGATTTGTGTAGTCAATTACAAACACAGTAACAAATTACTTCATGCTACCAACAGTCGCTCAGAACATGACTCATTCATAAGGTGGGGAGTGTCTGTGTGTGTGTGTATATATATATCATTAAGTTTTGTGTGTATATGAGAGAGAAAGAGAGTGTGTGTGTGTGTGTGTGTGTGTGTGTGTGTGTGTGAGAGAGACAGAGAAAGTGTGTGTGTGAGAGAGAGAGTGGGGAGTGAGAGAGAGAGAGAGGGGGGGAGTGAGAGAGAGAGGGAGAGAGAGATTGTGAGAGAGAGAGAGAGAGAGAGAGAGAAAAAGAGAGAGAGGGTGAGAGAGATTGTGAGAGAGAGAGAGAGAGAGAGAGAGAGAGAGAGGGAGAGAGAGATTGTGAGAGAGAGAGAGAGAGAAAAAGAGAGAGAGGGTGAGAGAGATTGTGAGAGAGAGAGAGAGAGAGAGAGAGAGAGAGAGAGAGAGAGAGAGATTGTGAGAGAGAGAGAGAGAGAGAGAGAGAGAGAGATTGTGAGAGAGAGAGAGAGAGAGAGAGAGAGAGAGAGAGAGAGATTGTGAGAGAGAGAGAGAGAGAGAGAGAGAGATTGTGAGAGAGAGAGAGAGAGAGAGAGAGAGAGTGAGAGAGATTGTGAGAGAGACCTGTATGAGCGAGTCGAAGGTTTTTTTTTGGTGATGTTCAGGGATGATCTCAGTCAGTAAAGTGTATTCACTCTGAGACAGCTTCACAAACGCACTGATACAGTGGATATACGAGTCGATCTCCACGTCCATCACGTCATCTTTCCCTAACACACACACACACACACACACACACACACACACACACACACACAGGGGTCAGGTGATCACCTTCACAGCTCACTTCAGAGTAGACATCATCACTGCTGCAGTGTCTGTGATGGAGAACATTTCAGCTCCAACACTCATGTGTTCATACAGGACTCATATTACACCTGTCTCACATCATCACTCTTATAACCTGTTATAGCCTGCCCTCTGGGATGGAGAAGGAGGAGATAGAGGTAGAGAGAGGAGAATAAAGAAAGAACAAGAGAGCGAGAGGGAAAAGGGGGTGAAAGAGAAGAAAAACAAAATAATAGAGGGAACGATTGTTATGAATTTAACTACTTAATCAATTAAAACTCAAAACTCAGTAAATATATAACTTGATTTCAGCAGAGGACGAGAGAAAGGACGAGTACAAAAAACAAGAGAGGGAAAGAAGGAGATAGAGAGAGAGAGAGAGAGAGAGAGAGAGAGAGAGAGAGAGAGATGGAAAGACAAAGAAAGAGATGCAAAGGGGGGGTATCTGATATATATCTTAAATATATCTCTTTCTCTTTAGAGAATTTTGAGAGAGAGACATTTAGAGACACAGAGTAGAGAGAAATATGAAGAGAAAGACAGAGAGAGAGATATTTAGAGAGAGACAAATGGAAAAAGAGAGAGTGAAAGATGGAGAGAAACAGAAACTATGATTTTCATTATAACATGGTCATTCAGACAGTAAAAGTGGGCGTGGCCTGCAGAGGCAACGCCGGTAGTGGGCGGGGCTGAGCGACTCACCTGCAGAGGCCCCGTGCTTGTCACTCAGTGCGTCCGACAGATGTTTAACCCCGCGCGCCTCGTGATCGTAACCTGATTGGTTGAGGGGGTTAAAGTCACATGACCTGACCACATGGCCCAAGCTTATCGGAGTGGAAGAACTAAAGAAGCAGGCCCCGCCCACCAAGCCTTCAACCAGGGAAGCACGCGTACCCACCGTACCGAAGAGAAGAGAGTGTGTGTGTGTGTGTGTGTGTGTGTGTGTGTGTGTGTGTGTTACAAGAACCTGAACACTGAGACTTGCAGCACAGCAACTTCACCTCTTCTTCATCACAAAGGAAGTGCTATGAGCTACAAGTCTCTCAGGTCTTCACACACTGCAGTGCCAGAAAGAGAGCGAGAGAGATAGAGGTAGAGTAGAGGAGAGGAAGAGGAAAATTACCTTCTAAGGGAGTGAGGTTAGAGGCTTTTTTCCCATCCAGGCCATGCTGAGAGTACTGTTTCAGCAGGTTCTGAGCTTTACGGATCGTCCCTGCACCCCACAGAGCCACAGGCAGACAGAGAGATAAAGAGAGAGAAAGAGGGGAAGCAGAGGAGGAGTGAAAGACAGGAAGAGTGCACCATGCAGTGAAAAAGTGTCAGAGTGATGAGTTCTCCAAAACAAAAAAGAGCCGGGAAAGAAAGAAAGGTTCCTCAGGATCTTTCAGGAGGAACCCACTGTTCCCAACATCTCACTCACACACGCACCAGCTGGAGCGTCACACTCACACAGAACAGTGAGAAGAAAACACAGGTTATATCATCAGAGCTGTGATGGTTTGATGTGCACGCTGAAGCTCATGCCAGCATACTTCATTCATACTTCTCACACACACACACACACACACACACACACACACACACACACACACACACTCACTGCTCACCACATCTCACAGCACACCATGTCTGAAACGCTTCTCATCTCCAGTCCTGCACGTCAAAGTGTTTAAAAAAATTTAGACCAGGTTCCTCAGGTTCTTCACAAAGTTGTGGGACTCTCAACATCAGAACCAGCTCAGAATCTCTCTCAATGTTTTTTTCAAATGTTTCTGGATTGAAGAACGACAATCTGAAATGGTTCTTTCAATACAATACAAGACTCTATTGAGAATACAACACTATGAGACGATACGAGATGAAACGAGACGATACGCACCGATACAGAGCGGAGACGAGACGATACGCAGCGTTACGGAGCGGATACGAGACGATACGCAGCGTTACGGAGCGGATACGAAACGATACGCACCGATACGGAGCGGATGCGAGACGATACGCACCGATACGGAGCGGATACGAGACGAGACGCACCGACACGGAGCGGATACGAGACGAGACGCACCGACACGGAGCGTATGCGAGACGATACGCACCGACACGGAGCGTATGCGAGACGATACGCACCGACACGGAGCGTATGCGAGACGATACGCACCGACACGGAGCGTATGCGAGACGATACGCACCGACACGGAGCGTATGCGAGACGATACGCACCGATACGGAGCGTATGCGAGACGACACGCACCGATACGGAGCGTATGCGAGACGACACGCACCGATACGGAGCGTATGCGAGACGACACGCACCGATACGGAGCGTATGCGAGACGACACGCACCGATACGGAGCGTATGCGAGACGACACGCACCGATACGGAGCGTATGCGAGACGACACGCACCGATACGGAGCGTATGCGAGACGACACGCACCGATACGGAGCGTATGCGAGACGACACGCACCGATACGGAGCGTATGCGAGACGACACGCACCGATACGGAGCGTATGCGAGACGACACGCACCGATACGGAGCGTATGCGAGACGACACGCACCGATACGGAGCGTATGCGAGACGACACGCACCGATACAGAGCGTATGCGAGACGACACGCACCGATACAGAGCGTATGCGAGACGACACGCACCGATACAGAGCGTATGCGAGACGACACGCACCGATACAGAGCGTATGCGAGACGACACGCACCGATACAGAGCGTATACGAGACGATACGCACCGATACAGAGCGGATACGAGACGACACGCACCGATACAGAGCGGATACGAGACGACACGCACCGATACAGAGCGGATACGAGACGACACGCACCGATACAGAGCGTATGCGAGACGACACGCACCGATACAGAGCGTATGCGAGACGACACGCACCGATACAGAGCGTATGCGAGACGATACGCACCGATACGGAGCGGATACGAGACGATACGCACCGATACAGAGCGGATACGAGACGATACGCACCGATACAGAGCGGATACGAGACGATACGCACCGATACAGAGCGTATGCGAGACGACACGCACCGATACAGAGCGTATGCGAGACGATACGCACCGATACGGAGCGGATACGAGACGATACGCACCGATACGGAGCGTATACGAGACGAGACGCACCGATACGGAGCGTATGCGAGACGAGACGCACCGATACGGAGCGTATGCGAGACGAGACGCACCGATACGGAGCGTATGCGAGACGAGACGCACCGATACGGAGCGTATGCGAGACGATACGCACCGATACGGAGCGTATGCGAGACGATACGCACCGATACGGAGCGTATGCGAGACGATACGCACCGATACGGAGCGTATGCGAGACGATACGCACCGATACGGAGCGTATGCGAGACGATACGCACCGATACGGAGCGTATGCGAGACGATACGCACCGATACGGAGCGTATGCGAGACGATACGCACCGATACGGAGCGTATGCGAGACGATACGCACCGATACGGAGCGTATGCGAGACGACACGCACCGATACGGAGCGTATGCGAGACGACACGCACCGATACAGAGCGTATGCGAGACGACACGCACCGATACAGAGCGTATGCGAGACGACACGCACCGATACAGAGCGTATGCGAGACGACACGCACCGATACAGAGCGTATGCGAGACGACACGCACCGATACAGAGCGTATGCGAGACGACACGCACCGATACAGAGCGTATGCGAGACGACACGCACCGATACAGAGCGTATGCGAGACGATACGCACCGATACAGAGCGGATACGAGACGAGACGAGACGAAATGATATAATGCGAGAAGTAACAAAGGGGGTGGGGCTTCTACTGAGTCAGTTCCTATTCTAGAGTTCCGAACACCTGATGATGGATAAGCTGTGTAGTCCCCATCTAGTTAGACATGGAGAGCAGCATTACTGTGAACTGCAGGACTGGAGCTGATACACGCTTCTACAGGAACCGCTCAGAAGATCATGCAGAGCTTCAAGACTTACCGATCACTTTGAGAGATTATAAGATGGTTTAATACACAGGGCAGGCTCCCCACACACACACACACACACACACACACACACACACACACACACACGTGCATATACATGTCTAAAAAGAAGCACTGCATTCTGAAGCAGCAGTAACGTAGCTAAGCATGCGATGGTTCCAGATGGCTCTAAATAACACGCAGAGCCTGAATCAAAGATCTGACATGGTAAGGAGAAAAGTTCTGCTGGTGGAAACCCAGATCTGCTACATGATAAACTGGTACTGAGTTTTCACTATGGTTCAACAAGGTGGAAACCTGGATTTAGAAACATGGTCTTCAAATTTGAGGCTGAAAAGATCCTGAAGCTTTTTTGATAAACCCATGTTGGTCTGCTGAGGTTATATAGTTCTCTCTATGGTCTTTCACCTTCCACTTCCATCTGCTGAGGAACCACTGATTAATCATGAGATATTTCCCAGGAGACATCACCGGTTCCTGGCTGATTCTGTTATGAAACTATTCTCAAAAATTCTTTATGCTGCTCATGAGAACACAGAGTGGTTATTGAGTTCTTCTGAGCTCAGATTTATTAGATTTTTTCATGCCAGACCTTCTGTTCTGCTGCAACATGTATTACCAGTAGAAGGCCAGGAGCTCTAATCTGGACTTCTGGTGAATGTTTCACATATTTTTAAGGTGAAGATCTACTAGTGGAAACCTGGAGATGTTATGATGTTTGGTTGCTGTTAGCTGAAGGAACCCAGTTTCCAGGCTGGTTCCTGATTGAAAATCATTATAAACAGCTGAAAGTTAGTTTGGCTAATATTCAGATTTGTTGAACCCGGATTTGTTAAAGTGTTCAGTATTGTGTGTGCCTGACTCAGTTTGCTGATCTGAATGTGTGTGTATATTTGTTAGACACAGATGATCTGATCCTGATAAAGTTCTGCTGGTGTAATGAGGTTCTAGCGGTTCCTCTCCGGTTCCGTTAGGGCGCAGTGCAGAGCATGCGATAGCCAGAGCACACACTAGCGATGCTGAATCTTTACCTGGGATGTAAACTGGTGTCATTTCAGCCGAACGAGTCAAAGGGATGAGGAGAAGATAAAGGAGAAGATGTTAGTATGAGACACAGATCTAGGAGAAACCAGAACCTAAAGTCCCTGCTTCAGCATGAGAACACCAGACCTGAGAGAACCCCACAGGTGCAGCACTGACCACAGCAGGGTACTAACACTCACCCCGGTGCACTTTTACCCCTACACCAGTGAAGAGCGCTCAAAGCAGGCATGCGAGGTTAAAGGTCACACTTACCCGGTCGCTTAGGAACCTTTTTGGTGGGCGTGTCCTTGCGTTTTGTCTGCACTGCGGGGGAGTAGAGCAGCGCAGACGAAGCACTGTTCTTACGGAAATGTTCCTTGAGACCCTTGATGGAACGATCCAGCTGACTGGAACGGATCTGGAAATAAACGTTCATAAAGTCTGGGCACACACACACACACACACACACACACACACACACACACACACGATGCAATCAGTTACTCCAGACCTTCTGTGTGTAAAGCATGTGTGTGAGTGTGTGTAAGGCAGGTTCCTGTGTGTACCCTGGTTTCGTCCGTACTCCACCAGCCAGCCAGCGATGCAGATGATGTCCTGCAGTACGGCTTCAGGAAGGTGCTCCAGCGTGACCTCGCCCTCCAGCTCCTCGTCCCCACCGATGGCGTCCAGAATGAGCACGGGTGGAACTGGCTTACTGTAACGCGTCAGCAGCGCACGAAACTCCGCCTCCAGCTGCTCCTTCCCTTTCTCAAAGCGCACTTTCTGAGGAGACACGCGAGAGGAACGAGGGTCAGGTCCAACATCTCGGGTCCATGTTAATCCTCCATCATTTTATTATGACCTTCTTATTAGGACCAGACTGTACACTGGAATCCACACTGCATTTACTGAACAGAGCTTCATTACATGTATATATATTACATACAGTATCCTGATCATCTTTACTGACTGGCACAGAGTGAGGTGAGACAGGTAGAGAGAATGTTAGACAAGTAGAGCGAGTAAGACAGGTAGAGAGTGGGACAGGAATGTAGAGAGTAAGACAGGAAAATATATAGAGTGAGGCAGGCAGAAAGTGAGACAGGTATGTAGAGAGTAGGACAGATATGTAAAGAGTAAGACAGATATGTAAAGAGTGAGACATGTATGCAGAGAGTAAAACGTATGCAGAGAATGAGACAGGTATGAGGAGAATGAGACAGGTATGAGGGGAGTGAGACATCTATGTAGAGAGTGAAATGGGTAGAAAGTGAGACAGGTATGTAGAAAGTAGGACAGGTATGAATAGTGAGAGACATGTACGTAGAAAGTAGGACAGGTATTGAGAGTAAGACAGGTTTGCGGAGAGTAAGACAGGTATGCAGAGAATGAGACAGGTATGAGGAGAGTGAGACAGGTATGTAGAGAGTGAGACAGGTATGTAGAGAGTGAGACAGGTATGAGGAGTGAGGCAGGTATGTAGAAAGTAGGACAGGTATTGAGAGTAAGACAGGTATGCGGAGAGTGAGACAGGTATGCAGAGAATGAGACAGGTATGAGGAGAGTGAGACAGGTATGAGGAGAGTGAGACAGGTATGTAGAGAGTGAGACAGGTATGTAGAGAGTGAGACAGGTATGAGGAGTGAGACAGGTATGTAGAGAATGAGACAGGTATGTAGAGAAGGAGACAGGTATGAGGAGAATGAGACAGGTATGAGGGAAGTGAGACAGGTATGTAGAGAGTGAAATGGGTAGAAAGTGAGACAGGTATGTAGAAAGTAGGACAGGTATGTATAGTGAGAGACATGTACGTAGAAAGTAGGACAGGTATTGAGAGTAAGACAGGTATGCGGAGAGTGAGACAGGTATGCAGAGAATGAGACCGGTATGAGGAGAGTGAGACAGGTATGTAGAGAGTGAGACAGGTATGTAGAGAGTGAGACAGGTATGAGGAGTGAGACAGGTATGTAGAAAGTAGGACAGGTATTGAGAGTAAGACAGGTATGCGGAGAGTGAGACAGGTATGCAGAGAATGAGACAGGTATGAGGAGAGTGAGACAGGTATGTAGAGAGTGAGACAGGTATGTAGAGAGTGAGACAGGTATGAGGAGTGAGACAGGTATGTAGAAAGTAGGACAGGTATTGAGAGTAAGACAGGTATGCGGAGAGTGAGACAGGTATGCAGAGAATGAGACAGGTATGAGGAGAGTGAGACAGGTATGTAGAGAGTGAGACAGGTATGTAGAGAGTGAGACAGGTATGAGGAGTGAGACAGGTATGTAGAGAGTGAGACAGGTATGTAGAGAATGAGAGAGGTATGTAGAGAAGGAGACAGGTATGTAGAGAAGGAGACAGGTATGTAGAGAAGGAGACAGGTATGAGGAGAGTGAGACAGGTATGAGGAGAGTGAGACAGGTATGAGGAGAGTGAGACAGGTATGAGGAGAGTGAGACAGGTATGTAGAGAGTGAGAGATGGGTATGTAGAGAGTGAGAGATGGGTATGTAGAGAGTGAGACAGGTATGTAGAGAGTGAGAGACGGGTACGTAGAGAGTGAGAGACGGGTACGTAGAGAGTGAGAGACGGGTATGTAGAGAGTGAGACAGGTATGTAGAGAGTGAGACAGGTATGTAGAGAGTGAGACAGGTATGTAGAGAGTGAGACAGGTATGTAGAGAGTGAGACAGGTATGTAGAGAATGAGAGAGGTATGTAGAGAAGGAGACAGGTATGTAGAGAAGGAGACAGGTATGTAGAGAAGGAGACAGGTATGAGGAGAGTGAGACAGGTATGAGGAGAGTGAGACAGGTATGAGGAGAGTGAGACAGGTATGAGGAGAGTGAGACAGGTATGTAGAGAGTGAGAGATGGGTATGTAGAGAGTGAGAGATGGGTATGTAGAGAGTGAGAAATGGGTATGTAGAGAGTGAGACGGGTACGTAGAGAGTGAGAGACGGGTACGTAGAGAGTGAGAGACGGGTACGTTGAGAGTGAGAGACGGGTATGTAGAGAGTGAGACAGGTATGTAGAGAGTGAGACAGGTATGTAGAGAGTGAGACAGGTACAGTACCACAGTGTTGAGTTCAGGACTGTCAGGATTATTATCCTGAAAATACTCCACAGCTTTCTGGATCTTGGCGATGCAGGCCAGATACTCATTCAACCTCCCTGTGGGTCTGTAACACACACACACACACACACACACACACACACACACACACACACACACACACACACACACACACACACACACACACACACACACAACTATAATTATTATTCCCCTACCGGCCAATCTGATGTTCTGCTTGGTGTGGTGTTCTGCATTTTGTGAGGTTCTGCATGGTATGGTGTTCTGCGTGGTGTGAGGTTCTGCGTGGTATGGTGTTCTGTGTGGTGTGAGGTTCTGCGTGGTATGGTGTTCTGCGTGGTATGGTGTTCTGCGTGGTGCGAGGTTCTGCGTGGTGCGAGGTTCTGCGTGGTATGGTGTTCTGCGTGGTGTGAGGTTCTGCGTGGTGTGAGGTTCTGTGTGGTGCGAGGTTCTGCGTGGTGTGAGGTTCTGCGTGGTGTGAGGTTCTGCGTGGTGCGAGGTTCTGCGTGGTGCGAGGTTCTGCGTGGTGTGAGGTTCTGCGTGGTGTGAGGTTCTGTGTGGTGTGAGGTTCTGTGTGGTGTGAGGTTCTTCGTGGTGCGAGGTTCTGCGTGGTGTGAGGTTCTATGTGGTGTTCCCGTAGGAAAAATAAACACACCCCTCCTTGATAATTTTGTCCGTATCCTTGGCGACATGGTAGTAGCTGATGACGTGGTCCAGGCAGAACAGCGTCTTGTCCACGTTCTCCTGAAGACGCTGCAGGTTCTCCGTCTGCTTGTGAACCGGGATGATGGAGTTCTCCAGGGCCATGAGCCGACTCTCAAACGACGACAGGATCGACACCTAGGGAGCAAAATACAGATAGAACATCATGTAGTGCAGCATGTGACCAGTCACGGCCAATCACAATCAGCCAATCAGCACCAGGGGGCGGGGCCACATGCTATGCCAATCAATACCATAAGCTCTGCCGCTTTGTGTTTCAGGGGTGTGGCTCTTTGCATTTTTTTTTTTTATACTTTCTGACACACACACACACACACACACACACACACACACACACTTACCATTCCTTTAGTAAGCTGATCGCTCTTCTCCAGATTCTCACGGATAAACGACAGCGTCTCCTGCTCCTGATTCAAACACAAATAATTCAATCTCATATTTATTTCTACACCTGAAGTGTGTTTCATCAGGAACGTGATCACTGTCCATTATTGGTGTAACAGTTCTGTTTCATTTCACTACAGTTACAGGAGGGAAGAAAAGCAGAACATTAAACTGCTTGTTGTTTTTCATTAATGCAGTTAATAAACCTCCAGAATGTTACCTTCTACTCCATCTAACAACACACTTGTGGAGATGCAGGAGAAGGAACAATTCTGGAGTGAGTTGGATGAAGTGGTAGAAGGTGAACGTAGGAATGAAAGATTGGTGATTGGGGCAGACTTTAATGGGCATGTAGGTGAAGGGAACAGAGGTGATGAGGAGGTGATGGTAGGTGTGGTTTTAAGGAGAGGAATGTGGAAGGGCAGATGGTGGTAGATTTTGCTAAAAGGATGGAAATGGCAGTGGTGAACACGTATTTTAAGAATAAGGAGGATCATAGGGTGACGTATAAGAGTGGAGGAAGGTGCACACAGGTGGATTATCTTCTGTGTAGGAGACGCAACCTGAAGGAGATTGGAGACTGTAAGGTGTTGGCGGGGGACAGTGTAGCTAGACAGCATCGGATGGTGGTCTGTAGGATGGTTTTGGAGGTGAAGAAGAAGAGAAGAGTGAGGACTGAAATAAGAATAAGATGGTGGAGACTGAAGGAGGAAGAGTGTAGTGATTTGTGATGATATTGTGATGTGGTTTGTGGAAAACAGTGGAGTGGTGCAGTTTCAGGGAAAAGAGGTGGATGTAGCTCAGTGGTTAAGGCATTGGACTTTGGATCGGAAAGGTCACAGGTTCAAAATCACCATCACCACGCTGCCACTGCTCGGCCCTTTGAACAAGACCCTCCCCTTCTCAGTTGCTCTGGATAAGGGCATCTGCCAAATGCTGTAAATGTAAAGAGGTGGAGAAGGTGGAGGAGTTCAGGTACCTGGGGTCAACAGTGTAAAGTAATGGAGAGTGTGTTAGAGAAGTGAAGAAAAGAGTGCAGGCAGGGTGGAGTGGGTGGAGAAGAGTGATAGCAGGAGTGATTTGTGATAGAAGAGTATCTGTGAGAGTGAGAGGGAAAGTTTATAAGACTGTGGTGAGACCTGAGATGTTGTATGGATTAGAGACAGTGGCATTGAGTAAAAGACAGAAGGTGGAGCTGGAGGTAGCAGAGCTGAAGATGTTGAGATGTTCATTGGGAGTGACGACGATGGACAGGATTAGAAATGAGTTTATTAGAGGGACAGCACATGTAGGACACCGTATCGGATTAGATAACGTATCACGTAAACAATCCGCCGAACCTTTCAATCAGAATGACAAGAGTGTACATGTAAACGTGGCTGATGACACTGCGCTCAAAGTGCGAGGCGAAGACTAAAGAAACTTGCGGTCACTTAATACGTTCCTGAGGGAAATCAGACAGTAAATATGTTCTGCACGTAACAAGAATTGCACTCGGTACACACGTGCCGTGAACCGAAAGCCCTGTATCGAAACAGTTCGGTACGAATACGTGAACCGTTACACCCCTAGTGTTCAATAAACAATACCATCCTAATAAATAATACATAATAAATAAATAACATTATTATTGACATTATTATAAAAATACATACATACTGGAATATGGAAATAAAGCAGGAATACAATGCGTGTGTGTGTGTGTGTGTGTGTGTGTGTGTGTGTGTGTGTGTGTGTTCACGCTTAAACAAAGCACCAGATGTATGAATAAATTAATATAAAGCTCTATGATCATTAAAATTTTATTATAAACCCTATGTGATTATTACCTTTAATAAATATACTTTATTATTATTATTATTATTATTATTATTATTATTATTGTTAGTGTAGAAACAGACCATTTCCTGTCGTCTTTCTCTTGTTTGTTTTCTTTCTTTTTCAGTAAACTCACCTGTTTTAATTTCTCCTCGATCTCTCTTTTCCTGGCGGACGCGTCCTCGGTGGGTATCATGACGAAAAAACAGTATAATTTTATTAAATTAATGTAAATTAGTCGAAAACAATCCGCTCGGCCTTCCTACTGCTGTCAGCCGAGCTGAGGAGTGCGCATGCGCCGTGCTGAGGATCGCGCACGCGCAGTGCTGAGGATCATGCCACTACCGGGTTTTTATGTCCAATAGAGGGCGCTGTTGTGTAGGAAAAATAATGAATACTAAAATATCCTCCTGTATTGAAATCCAACGAGGCCATAAATTATAATCATTTTTTTTCTTTCTTGTTTCCTCGTTATCAGGAATTTATTTTCTCCTAAACTCATCCAGCTGCTACAAATGGTTATGGTTATTCTACATAATGCTGCGGTGATGCTGCTTCTTCAACATGCTGTTATTTCGAACACTGAGAAAAATAGTGTTCACGAGATCATGAGAAAATTAAGTCGTGATGACGAGAAAACAAAAATGAAAAAGAAAAAACAATTATAATGCGTGACCTCCATACTCATTAGATATCAACTCCCAAATGTATTTTCTTTTAAAATGGCATCTTTAGGGAAAGTATTTAATGTTTATAGACTACTATACTGCAATCCAGCACCTGTGAATTTACTTGTGAAATATGATCTTTTGCACTGTCTGACTTTCACATACCAGGAACAAATTGTCCTCAGTGTCGATTTTTATTTTTTCTAGTTTTTATAGTTGTTATATTTCTATAGCACCAGCACACTGTAACCAATTCCTTGTACATGCAACCCCATGCTACTTAGCAATAAAGGTGGGTCTGCCCTGGATTTCTGAAGTGATCTTCTGGCTTTTTTTCAGCAGTTTCCAGAGTTCTTTTAAAGTCTTTCTCAATCCAGGTGACTCCATACTGCCTCTAGAATATCCATGATAGTTGATGACTGTCAGTATTTTATCAGTGATTAGATCCCAGTGTGCTTGGGATCGGCATCATGCTGAAAAATTAAACCCATTCCCAATCAGGTGCACAACAACATGATGAACTGGAGTATGAACCTATCTATACTTTTCAGCATCCATGATTCTATCAGTTTAAAATCACCAACACGACTGGCAAAAATGCAGTCCTGAGGCAGGACACACCCTCCACCATGTTTCACTGAAAGCCACAAGCACTCATTCTTCCATCTCTCTCCAAATCTTCTTCTCACATATTGTCAACACTTGGACCCAAACATTTTAAACTTTTTCTAATACTCTTTTCCTATCATCTTCATTCCA
Source organism: Silurus aristotelis (assembly GCF_946808225.1). NCBI lineage: Eukaryota > Metazoa > Chordata > Actinopteri > Siluriformes > Siluridae > Silurus > Silurus aristotelis. Next base: position 1,143,984 of record NC_139585.1, on the reverse strand, counting down.
GTCATCATCCATGGGCCAACTTGGCATCATGATGAAGCTACCTGATGGGAAGTCAGGTCTTAGCTGAAATTCTTACTGTCCCTCAAAGAAGAACCTCTTAAGAAACTTCTCATCAGATTCTGACTTTTCTTGACCTCTCCATGATGTACAGTAGATATGATTGGCCACATTCTGTGATGTGTGCTAGTTTAAATGAAATATAATTGAAAGTTTTCTCTGAAATGCAGTAATATATTATGGACATGAGCATGTCCTGCACAAACCTGGTGTAAGAGACCTTTTTCACAGCAGTCATTCTGGAGCACAATTTCAGGTATCATTGAAGTTAATGAGGGTTTTACTCCATTACGTTTACAAGAACCTGATTCATTTTGTTCAAACATAAAAAGGAGTTCACACTAAAGACACAAAGATAGAAATAAAATATAATTAAATTATAAAGCAATACTTATATATGGTCTTTATTCCATTACTGAAAATATACTAGTGGCCTAAAACTTTTGACAGGTACTGTATATATACACTATATGCACAAAAGTTTGTGGACACCTGAGCAACTATGTGTTTCTTTCATTCCACATCAAGTCTCCATTTACTGCTATAATGAGCTCCACTCTGCTGGGAAGATGTTTCACTAGATTTCGTGGAGATTTATTCAGCTACATGTGTGTTAGTAAAGTCAGGTAGTGATGTAGGTGAGAAGGTGAGGAGGTTCCTGGGGTGCAGTCAGCGTTCACATCCATCACAAAGATGTTTAATAGTGTTGGAGCTCTGTAGCAGAAGATCTTTCACTCCAACTCATGGAAAGCAGATCTTCATGGAGGTGGCTTTGTGCATTGTGAAGCTGGAGCAGGTTTGGGTCTCCAAGTTCAAGTGAAGGGAAAATTTCATGCTCCTGCATCCAAAGATGTCCAACACAATTGTATACCTC
>NC_139585.1:1123053-1140553 GCF_946808225.1 Silurus aristotelis | reverse complement strand
GAGAGTAGTATAGGGTAGTATAGTGTACAGTGTAGTATAGTGTAGAGAGTGTAGTATGGGGTAGTATAGTGTACAGTGTAGTATAGTGTAGAGAGTGTAGTATAGGGTTGAATAGTGTACAGTGTAGTATAGTGTAGAGAGTGTAATATAGGGTTGAATAGTGTACAGTGTAGTATAGTGTAGAGAGTGTAGTATAGGGTTGAATAGTGTACAGTGTAGTATAGTGTAGAGAGTGTAGTATAGGGTTGAATAGTGTACAGTGTAGTATAGTGTAGAGAGTGTAGTATAGGGTTGAATAGTGTACAGTGTAGTATAGTGTAGAGAGTGTAGTATAGGGTTGAATAGTGTACAGTGTAGTATAGTGTAGAGAGTGTAGTATAGGGTTGAATAGTGTACAGTGTAGTATAGTGTAGAGAGTGTAGTATAGGGTTGAATAGTGTACAGTGTAGTATAGTGTAGAGAGTGTAGTATAGGGTTGAATAGTGTACAGTGTAGTATAGTGTAGAGAGTGTAGTATAGGGTTGAATAGTGTACAGTGTAGTATAGTGTAGAGAGTAGTATAGGGTAGTATAGTGTACAGTGTAGTATAGTGTAGAGAGTGTAGTATGGGGTAGTATAGTGTACAGTGTAGTATAGTGTAGAGAGTGTAGTATAGGGTTGAATAGTGTACAGTGTAGTATAGTGTAGAGAGTGTAGTATAGGGTAGTATAGTGTACAGTGTAGTATAGTGTAGAGAGTGTAATATAGGGTTGAATAGTGTACAGTGTAGTATAGTGTAGAGAGTGTAGTATAGGGTTGAATAGTGTACAGTGTAGTATAGTGTAGAGAGTGTAGTATAGGGTTGAATAGTGTACAGTGTAGTATAGTGTAGAGAGTGTAGTATAGGGTTGAATAGTGTACAGTGTAGTATAGTGTAGAGAGTGTAGTATAGGGTAGTATAGTGTACAGTGTAGTACAGTGTAGAGAGTGTAGTATAGGGTTGAATAGTGTACAGTGTAGTATAGTGTAGAGAGTAGTATAGGGTAGTATAGTGTACAGTGTAGTATAGTGTAGAGAGTAGTATAGGGTAGTATAGTGTACAGTGTAGTATAGTGTAGAGAGTAGTATAGGGTAGTATAGTGTACAGTGTAGTATAGTGTAGAGAGTGTAGTATGGGGTAGTATAGTGTACAGTGTAGTATAGTGTAGTATAGTGTACAGTGTAGTATAGTGTAGAGAGTAGTATAGGGTAGTATAGTGTACAGTGTAGTATAGTGTAGAGAGTGTAGTATGGGGTAGTATAGTGTACAGTGTAGTATAGTGTCTTCTTCTTCTTCTTCTTCTTCTTTCGGCTGCTCCCATTAGGGGTCGCCACAGCGGATCATCCGTTTCCATACCACCCTTTCCTCTATATCTGCCTCTTTTACACCAACTACCTGCATGTCTTTCCTCACCACATCCATGAACCTCCTCCTTGGCCTTCCTCTTTTCCTCCTACCTGGTGGCTCCATCTTCAGCATTTTTCTACCAATATAATTCATGTCCCTTCTCTGCACATGTCCAAACCATCTCAATCTCGCCTCCCTCACCTTGTCACCAAAACATCCTACATGTGCTGTCCCTCTAATAAACTCATTTCTAATCTTGTCCATCCTCGTCACTCCCAACGAAAACCTCAACATCTTCAGCTCTGCTACCTCCAGCTCCACCTCCTGTCTTTTACTCAATGCCACTGTCTCTAATCCATACAACATTGCAGGTCTCACCACAGTCCTATAAACTTTCCCTTTCATTCTTGCAGATACTCTTCTATCACAAATCACTCCTGTCACTCTTCTCCACCCACTCCACCCTGCCTGCACTCTTTTCTTTACTTCCCTAACACACTCTCCATTACTTTGCACTGTTGACCCCAGGTACCTGAACTCCTCCACCTTCTCCACCTCTTCTCCCTGCAACCGCATCACTCCACTGCCCTCCCTCTCATTCACACACATGTACTCTGTCTTACTCCTACTGACTTTCATTCCCCTTCTCTCCAGCGCATATCTCCACCTCTCCAGGCTCTTCTCAACCTGCTCTCTACTCTCACCACAAATCACAATATCATCTGCAAACATCATAGTCCAGGGAGACTCCTGTCTGACCTCGTCCGTCAACCTGTCCATCACCACTGCAAACAGGAAAGGGCTCAGGGCCGATCCTTGATGCAGTCCAACCTTCACCCTGAACCAGTCTGTCGTACCTACTGCACACTTTACTGCCGTCACACTGTCCTCATACATGTCCTGCACCACCCTCACATACTTCTCTGACACACCTGACTTCCTCATACAATACCACAACTCCTTTCTCGGCACCCTGTCGTACGCTTTCTCCAAATCCACAAATACACAATGCAGCTCCTTCTGTCCTTCTCTATACTTCTCCATCAACATCCTCAAAGCAAATAAGGCATCTGTGGTGCTCTTCCTCGGCATGAAACCATACCGTTGCTCACAGATGGTCACCTCTTCTCTCAGCCTGGCTTCCACTACTCTTTCCCATAACTTCATGGTGTGACTGATCAACTTAATTCCCCTGTAGTTACTGCAGGTCTGCACATCTCCCTTATGCTTAAAGATCGGTACCAGCACACTCCTTCTCCATTCCTCAGGCATCCTCTCCCCTTCCAGAATCCTGTTAAACAATTCTGGTTAAAAACTCCACTGCCATCTCTCCTAAACATCTCCACGCTTCTACCGGTATGTCATCTGGTCCAACCGACTTTCCATTCTTCATCCTCTTAATCGCTGCTCTCACTTCCTCCTTACTAATCCTATCTACATCCTGCTTCACCAACTCCACATCCTCCAACCTTCTCTCTCTCTGATTTTCCTCATTCATCAGCTGCTCAAAATACTCCCTCCATCTTCTCAACACACTCTCCTCACTAGTCAACACATTTCCCTCTCCATCCTTTATTGCTCTAACTTGCAGCACATCCTTCCCAGCTCGGTCCCTCTGCTTGGCCAATCGGTATAAATCCTTTTCTCCTTCCTTAGTGTCCAACCTCTTATACAGTTCCTCATATGCCTTTTCCTTGGCTTTCGCCACATCCCTTTTAACCTGCTGCCGCATCTCCTTGTACTCCTGCCTACTTTTCTCATCACTCTGTCGATCCCACTTCTGTTTTGCCAACCTCTTTCCCCTAATGCTCTCCTGCACTTCCTCATTCCACCACCACGTCTCCTTGTCTTGCTTTCTATTTCCAGATGTCACACCAAGTACTTTTCTAGCTGCCTCCCTCATCACTCCTGCAGTAGTTGCCCAATCATCCGGCACCTCTTCACCACCACCAAGTCCCTGTCTGACCTCTTGCCTGAACCTCACACTACACTCTTCCTCCTTCAGTTTCCACCATCTTATTCTTCTTTCAAACCTTACTTTCCTCCTCTTCTTCTTCGCCTCCAAAACCATCCTACAGACCACCATCCGATGCTGTCTAGCTACACTGTCCCCCGCCAACACCTTACAGTCTCCAATCTCCTTCAGGTTGCATCTCCTACACAGAAGATAATCCACCTGTGTGCACCTTCCTCCACTCTCATACGTCACCCTATGATCCTCCTTCTTCTTAAAATACGTGTTCACCACTGCCATTTCCATCCTTTTAGCAAAATCTACCACCATCTGCCCTTCCACATTCCTCTCCTTGAAACCATACCTACCCATCACCTCCTCATCACCTCTGTTCCCTTCACCTACATGCCCATTAAAGTCTGCTCCAATCACCAATCGTTCTTTCCTAGGTACACCATCTACCACTTCATCTAATTCACTCCAAAATCTTTCTTTCTCCTCCATCTCACAGCCAACTTGTGGAGCATAGGCACTGATGACATTTATTATCATCCCTTCAACTTCCACCTTCACGATCATCACCCTATCAGAAACTCTCTTCACCTCCACTATACTCTTACTGTACGCTTCCTTCAGAATCCCCCCTACACCATTTCTCTTCCCATCCACACCATGATAAACAGTTTAAACCCACCTCCAATGTTCCTGGCCTTACTCCCTTTCCACTTGGTCTCCTGAACACACAACACATCTACCTTTCTCCTCTCCATCATATCAGCTACCTCTCTCCCTTTACCCATCATAGTACCAACATTTAAAGTACCAACCCGAACCTCTACTCTCCTACACTGCTCCTTTTCCTGCCGTATCTGTGGACGCCTTCCTCCTCTCCTTCTCCTCCTTCGGCCAACAGTAGCCCAATTTCCACCGGGACCCTGTCGGCTAACGATACCTGTGGCGGTCGTTGTTAACCCGGGCCTCGACCGATCTGGTATGAAATTCTCATTTGTGATCCGCATATATGATTTGGCACATGTTTTACGCTGGATGCCCTTCCTAACGCAACCCTCCCCATTTACCCGGGCTTGGGACCGGCACTAAGAGTACAGTGTAGTATAGTGTAGAGAGTGTAGTATAGTGTAGAGAGTGTAGTATAGGGTTGAATAGTGTACAGTGTAGTATAGTGTAGAGACTGTAGTATAGGGTAGTATAGTGTAGAGAGTGTAGTATAGGGTTGAATAGTGTACAGTGTAGTATAGGGTAGTATAGTGTAGAGAGTGTAGTATAGTGTAGAGAGTGTTGTATAGGGTTGAATAGTGTACAGTGTAGTATAGTGTAGAGAGTGTAGTATAGGGTTGAATAGTGTACAGTGTAGTATAGTGTAGAGAGTGTAGTATAGGGTTGAATAGTGTACAGTGTAGTATAGTGTAGAGAGTGTAGTATAGGGTAGAATAGTGTACAGTGTAGTATAGGGTAGTATAGTGTAGAGAGTGTAGTATAGTGTAGAGAGTGTTGTATAGGGTTGAATAGTGTACAGTGTAGTATAGTGTAGAGAGTGTAGTATAGGGTAGTATAGTGTAGAGAGTGTAGTATAGGGTTGAATAGTGTACAGTGTAGTATAGGGTAGTATAGTGTAGAGAGTGTAGTATAGTGTAGAGAGTGTTGTATAGGGTTGAATAGTGTACAGTGTAGTATAGTGTAGAGAGTGTAGTATAGGGTTGAATAGTGTACAGTGTAGTATAGTGTAGAGAGTGTAGTATAGGGTTGAATAGTGTACAGTGTAGTATAGTGTAGAGAGTGTAGTATAGGGTAGAATAGTGTACAGTGTAGTATAGTGTAGAGAGTGTAGTATAGGGTAGTATAGTGTACAGTGTAGAGAGTGTAGTATAGGGTTGAATAGTGTACAGTGTAGTATAGTGTAGAGACTGTAGTATAGGGTAGTATAGTGTAGAGAGTGTAGTATAGGGTTGAATAGTGTACAGTGTAGTATAGGGTAGTATAGTGTAGAGAGTGTAGTATAGTGTAGAGAGTGTTGTATAGGGTTGAATAGTGTACAGTGTAGTATAGTGTAGAGAGTGTAGTATAGGGTTGAATAGTGTACAGTGTAGTATAGTGTAGAGAGTGTAGTATAGGGTTGAATAGTGTACAGTGTAGTATAGTGTAGAGAGTGTAGTATAGGGTAGAATAGTGTACAGTGTAGTATAGGGTAGTATAGTGTAGAGAGTGTAGTATAGTGTAGAGAGTGTTGTATAGGGTTGAATAGTGTACAGTGTAGTATAGTGTAGAGAGTGTAGTATAGGGTAGTATAGTGTAGAGAGTGTAGTATAGGGTTGAATAGTGTACAGTGTAGTATAGGGTAGTATAGTGTAGAGAGTGTAGTATAGTGTAGAGAGTGTTGTATAGGGTTGAATAGTGTACAGTGTAGTATAGTGTAGAGAGTGTAGTATAGGGTTGAATAGTGTACAGTGTAGTATAGTGTAGAGAGTGTAGTATAGGGTTGAATAGTGTACAGTGTAGTATAGTGTAGAGAGTGTAGTATAGGGTAGAATAGTGTACAGTGTAGTATAGTGTAGAGAGTGTAGTATAGGGTAGTATAGTGTACAGTGTAGAGAGTGTAGTATAGGGTTGAATAGTGTACAGTGTAGAGAGTGTAGTATAGGGTTGAATAGTGTACAGTGTAGTATAGTGTAGAGAGTGTAGTATAGGGTAGAATAGTGTACAGTGTAGTATAGTGTAGAGAGTGTAGTATGGGGTAGTATAGTGTACAGTGTAGTACAGTGTAGAGAGTGTAGTATAGGGTTGAATAGTGTACAGTGTAGTACAGTGTAGAGAGTGTAGTATAGGGTTGAATAGTGTACAGTGTAGTATAGTGTAGAGAGTGTAGTATAGCGTAGTATAGTGTACAGTGTAGTACAGTGTAGAGAGTGTAGTATAGGGTTGAATAGTGTACAGTGTAGTATAGTGTAGAGAGTGTAGTATAGGGTAGAATAGTGTACAGAGTGTAGTGTAGTATAGTGTACAGACTGTAGTTTAGTGTACAGAGTGCTGTATAGTGTATGGTGTAATATAATATAGTGTACTATGGTGTAGTATAGTATAGTATGGTGTAATATTGTATAGTGTACTATGGTGTGGTGTAGTGCAGTATAGTGTAGTGTGGTTTAATATAGTATAGTGTACTATGGTGTAATATAGTATACTATGGTGTAGTTCAGTATAGTGTAGTATGGTATAGTGTAGTATAGTGTACTCTTGTGTAGTGCAGTATAGTGTAGTATGGTATATTGTAGTGTCGTGTATTATACTATAGTATGGTGTAATATAGTATAGTGTTCTATGGTGTAGTGTGGTATAGTGTACTATGGTGTAATATACTGTAGTATGGTGTAATATAGTATAGTGTACTATTGTGTAGTGCAGTATAGTGTAGTATGGTATAGTGTAGTGTGGTTTAATATAGTATAGTGTACTATGGTGTAATATAGTATACTATGGTGTAGTTCAGTATAGTGTAGTATGGTATAGTGTAGTATAGTGTACTATTGTGTAGTGCAGTATAGTGTAGTATGGTATATTGTAGTGTCGTGTATTATACTATAGTATGGTGTAATATAGTATAGTGTTCTATGGTGTAGTGTGGTATAGTGTACTATGGTGTAATATACTGTAGTATGGTGTAATATAGTATAGTGTACTATTGTGTAGTGCAGTATAGTGTAGTATGGTATAGTGTAGTGTAGTATGGTGTTGTGTGGTATAGTGTACTATGGTGTAATATAGTGTACTATGGTGTAATATAGTGTACTATGGTGTAGTGTAGTATAGTATAGTGTACTATGTTGTGGTGTAGTGCAGTATAGTGTAGTATGGTATAGTATAGTGTACTATGTTGTGGTGTAGTGCAGTATAGTGTAGTGTGGTTTAATATAGTATAGTGTACTATGGTGTAGTTCAGTATAGTCTAGTATGGTATAGTGTAGTATAGTGTACTATTGTGTAGTGCAGTATAGTGTAGTATGGTATAGTGTAGTGTAGTGTGGTGTAATATAGTATAGTGTACTATGGTGTAGTGTAGTATGGTATAGTGTAGTGTGGTGTAATATAGTATAGTGTACTATGGTGTAGTGTAGTATGGTATAGTGTAGTGTGGTGTAATATAGTATAGTGTACTATGGTGTAATATAGTATACTATGGTGTAGTTCAGTATAGTCTAGTATGGTATAGTGTAGTATAGTGTACTATTGTGTAGTGCAGTATAGTGTAGTATGGTATAGTGTAGTGTAGTGTGGTGTAATATAGTATAGTGTACTATGGTGTAGTGTAGTATGGTATAGTGTAGTGTGGTGTAATATAGTATAGTGTACTATGGTGTAGTGTAGTATGGTATAGTGTAGTGTGGTGTAATATAGTATAGTGTACTATGGTGTAGTGTAGTATGGTATAGTGTGGTGTAATATAGTATAATGTACTATGGTGTAGTGTAGTGTAGTGTGGTGTAATATAGTATAGTGTACTATGGTGTAGTGTAGTGTAGTGTGGTGTAATATAGTATAGTGTACTATGGTGTAGTGTAGTGTAGTGTGGTGTAATATAGTATAGTGTACTATGGTGTAGTGTAGTATGGTATAGTGTAGTGTGGTGTAATATAGTATAGTGTACTATGGTGTAGTGTAGTGTAGTGTGGTGTAATATAGTATAGTGTACTATGGTGTAGTGTAGTGTAGTGTGGTGTAATATAGTATAGTGTACTATGGTGTAGTGTAGTATGGTATAGTGTAGTGTGGTGTAATATAGTATAGTGTACTATGGTGTAGTGTAGTATGGTATAGTGTAGTGTGGTGTAATATAGTATAGTGTACTATGGTGTGGTGTAGTGTAGTGTAGTGTGGTGTAATATAGTATAGTGTACTATGGTGTAGTGTAGTGTAGTGTGGTGTAATATAGTATAGTGTACTATGGTGTAGTGTAGTATGGTATAGTGTAGTGTGGTGTAATATAGTATAGTGTACTATGGTGTGGTGTAGTGTAGTGTAGTGTGGTGTAATATAGTATAGTGTACTATGGTGTAGTGTAGTGTAGTGTAGTGTGGTGTAATATAGTATAGTGTACTATGGTGTAGTGTAGTATGGTATAGTGTAGTGTGGTGTAATATAGTATAGTGTACTATGGTGTAGTGTAGTATGGTATAGTGTGGTGTAATATAGTATAATGTACTATGGTGTAGTGTAGTGTAGTGTGGTGTAATATAGTATAGTGTACTATGGTGTAGTGTAGTATGGTATAGTGTAGTGTGGTGTAATATAGTATAGTGTACTATGGTGTAGTGTAGTGTAGTGTGGTGTAATATAGTATAGTGTACTATGGTGTAGTGTAGTGTAGTGTGGTGTAATATAGTATAGTGTACTATGGTGTAGTGTAGTGTAGTGTGGTGTAATATAGTATAGTGTACTATGGTGTAGTGTAGTATGGTATAGTGTAGTGTGGTGTAATATAGTATAGTGTACTATGGTGTGGTGTAGTATGGTATAGTGTAGTGTGGTGTAATATAGTATAGTGTACTATGGTGTAGTGTAGTATGGTATAGTGTAGTGTGGTGTAATATAGTATAGTGTACTATGGTGTGGTGTAGTGTAGTGTAGTGTGGTGTAATATAGTATAGTGTACTATGGTGTAGTGTAGTATGGTATAGTGTAGTGTGGTGTAATATAGTATAGTGTACTATGGTGTGGTGTAGTGTAGTGTAGTGTGGTGTAATATAGTATAGTGTACTATGGTGTAGTGTAGTGTAGTGTGGTGTAATATAGTATAGTGTACTATGGTGTAGTGTAGTATGGTATAGTGTAGTGTGGTGTAATATAGTATAGTGTACTATGGTGTGGTGTAGTGTAGTGTAGTGTGGTGTAATATAGTATAGTGTACTATGGTGTAGTGTAGTATGGTATAGTGTAGTGTGGTGTAATATAGTATAGTGTACTATGGTGTGGTGTAGTGTGGTGTAATATAGTATAGTGTACTATGGTGTAGTGTAGTGTAGTGTGGTGTAATATAGTATAGTGTACTATGGTGTAGTGTAGTATGGTATAGTGTAGTGTGGTGTAATATAGTATAGTGTACTATGGTGTGGTGTAGTGTAGTGTAGTGTGGTATGGTATGGTAGAACTACTTATTTTAAAAAGAAGGAGGATCACAGGGTGACGTATAAGAGTGGAGGAAGGTGCACACAGGTGGACTATGTTCTATGTAGGAGATGCAACCTGAAGGAGATTGGAGACTGTAAGGTGTTGACGGGGGACAGTGTAGCTAAACAGCATCAGATGGTGGTCTGTAGAATGGTTTTGGAGGTGAAGAAGAAGAGGAGAAGACTGAGGACTGAAAGAAGAATTAGATGGTGGAAACTGAAGGAGGAAGAGTGTAGTGTGAGGTTCAGGGAAGAGGTCAGACAGGAGCTCGGTGGTGGTGAAGAGGTGCTGGATGATTGGGGAACTACTGCAGAAGTGATGAGGGAGGCAGCTAGAAAGGTATTTGGTGTGATGTCAGGAAATAGAAAGGAAGAGAAAGAGACATGGTGGTGGAATGAGGAAGTGCAGGAGAGCAGAAGGAGAAAGAGGTTAGAGAAACAGAATTGGGATCGACAGAGTGATGAGAAAAGTAGGCAGATGATGAGCTGTAGGAGAAGTTGGACACTGAGGAAGAAGAAAAGGATTTGTAGAGATTGGCCAGGCAGAGGGACCGAGCTGGGAAGGATGTGCTGCAAGTTAGAGCAATAAAGGATGGAGATGGAAATGTGTTGACTAGTGAGGAGAGTGTGTTGAGAAGATGGAGGGAGGATTTTGAGCAGCTGATGAATGAGGAAAATGTGAGAGGTTGGATAATGTGGAGATGGTGAAGCAGAAAGTGGTTGGACCAGATGACATAGCAGTAGAAGCATGGAGATGTTTAGGAGAGATAGAGTGGAATTTGCAAGGTGAGAAGATGCCTGAGGAATGGAGAAGGAGTGTGCTGGTACCGATCTTTAAGAATAAGGGAGATGTGCAGACCTGCAGTAACTACAGGGGAATAAAGTTGATCAGTCACACCATGAAGTTATGGGAAAGAGTAGTGGAAGCCAGGCTGAGAGAAGAGGTGAGAGAAGGTCAGAAGGAGCTGCATTGTGTGTTTGTGGATTTAGAGAAAGCGTACGACAGGGTGAAGAGAGGAGTTGTGGTATTGTGTGGTGTAGTGTAGTATAATGTAGTATGATGTAGTGCAGTATAGTGTACTATGGTGTCGCATAGTGTAGTATAATGTAGTAAGATGTAGTGTCGTATGGTGTACTACAGTGTAGTGTCGTATAGTGTAGTATGGTGTAGTGTAGTATGGTGTAATATGGTGTAGTATAGTGTAGTATGATGTAGTGCAGTATAGTGTAATATGGTGTAGTGTAGTATGGTGTAGTGTAGTATAGTGTAGTAGGATGTAATGTAGTATAGTGTAATATGGTGTAGTGTATTATAATATGGTATGATGTAGTTTAGTATAGTGTAGAATGGTGTAGTATAGTGTAGTATAGTGTACTATGGAGTAGTATAGTAGCATAGTATTGTGTAGTATTGTGGAGTGTAGTATAGTGAACTATGGTGTAGTACAGTGTAATATAGTATGATGTGTAGTATAGTGTAATATGGTGTAGTGTAGTATGTGTAGTATAGTGTACTGTGGAGTAGTATAGTAGCATAGTATTGTGCAGTATTGTGTAGTGTAGTATAGTGTAGTATGATGTGTAGTATAGTGTACTGTGGAGTAGTATAATAGCATAGTATTGTGCAGTATTGTGTAGTGTAGTATAGTGTAGTATGATGTGTAGTATAGTGTACTGTGGAGTAGTATAGTAGCATAGTATTGTGCAGTATTGTGTAGTGTAGTATAGTGTAGTATGATGTGTAGTATAGTGTACTGTGGAGTAGTATAGTAGCATAGTATTGTGCAGTATTGTGTAGTGTAGTATAGTGTAGTATGATGTGTAGTATAGTGTACTGTGGAGTAGTATAATAGCATAGTATTGTGCAGTATTGTGTAGTATGATGTGTAGTATAGTGTACTGTGGAGTAGTATAATAGCATAGTATTGTGCAGTATTGTGTAGTGTAGTATAGTGTAGTATGATGTGTAGTATAGTGTACTGTGGAGTAGTATAGTAGCATAGTATTGTGCAGTATTGTGTAGTGTAGTATAGTGTAGTGTAGTATGATGTGTAGTATAGTGTACTGTGGAGTAGTATAGTAGCATAGTATTGTGCAGTATTGTGTAGTGTAGTATAGTGTAGTATGATGTGTAGTATAGTGTACTGTGGAGTAGTATAGTAGCATAGTATTGTGCAGAATTGTGTAGTGTAGTATAGTGTAGTATGATGTGTAGTATAGTGTACTGTGGAGTAGTATAGTAGCATAGTATTGTGCAGTATTGTGTAGTGTAGTATAGTGTAGTATGATGTGTAGTATAGTGTACTGTGGAGTAGTATAGTAGCATAGTATTGTGCAGTATTGTGTAGTGTAGTATAGTGTAGTATGATGTGTAGTATAGTGTACTGTGGAGTAGTATAGTAGCATAGTATTGTGCAGTATTGTGTAGTGTAGTATAGTGTAGTATGATGTGTAGTATAGTGTACTGTGGAGTAGTATAGTAGCATAGTATTGTGCAGTATTGTGTAGTGTAGTATAGTGTAGTATGATGTGTAGTATAGTGTACTGTGGAGTAGTATAGTAGCATAGTATTGTGTAGTGTAGTATAGTGTAGTATGATGTGTAGTATAGTGTACTGTGGAGTAGTATAGTAGCATAGTATTGTGCAGTATTGTGTAGTGTAGTATAGTGTAGTATGATGTGTAGTATAGTGTACTGTGGAGTAGTATAGTAGCATAGTATTGTGCAGTATTGTGTAGTGTAGTATAGTGTAGTATGATGTGTAGTATAGTGTACTGTGGAGTAGTATAGTAGCATAGTATTGTGCAGTATTGTGTAGTGTAGTATAGTGTAGTATGATGTGTAGTATAGTGTACTGTGGAGTAGTATAGTAGCATAGTATTGTGCAGTATTGTGTAGTGTAGTATAGTGTAGTATGATGTGTAGTATAGTGTACTGTGGAGTAGTATAGTAGCATAGTATTGTGCAGTATTGTGTAGTGTAGTATAGTGTAGTATGATGTGTAGTATAGTGTACTGTGGAGTAGTATAGTAGCATAGTATTGTGCAGTATTGTGTAGTGTAGTATAGTGTAGTATGATGTGTAGTATAGTGTACTGTGGAGTAGTATAGTAGCATAGTATTGTGCAGTATTGTGTAGTGTAGTATAGTGTAGTATGATGTGTAGTATAGTGTACTGTGGAGTAGTATAGTAGCATAGTATTGTGCAGTATTGTGTAGTGTAGTATAGTGTAGTATGATGTGTAGTATAGTGTACTGTGGAGTAGTATAGTAGCATAGTATTGTGCAGTATTGTGTAGTGTAGTATAGTGTAGTATGATGTGTAGTATAGTGTACTGTGGAGTAGTATAGTAGCATAGTATTGTGTAGTGTAGTATAGTGTAGTATGATGTGTAGTATAGTGTACTGTGGAGTAGTATAGTAGCATAGTATTGTGCAGTATTGTGTAGTGTAGTATAGTGTAGTATGATGTGTAGTATAGTGTACTGTGGAGTAGTATAGTAGCATAGTATTGTGCAGTATTGTGTAGTGTAGTATAGTGTAGTATGATGTGTAGTATAGTGTACTGTGGAGTAGTATAGTAGCAAAGTATTGTGCAGTATTGTGTAGTGTAGTATAGTGTAGTATGATGTGTAGTATAGTGTACTGTGGAGTAGTATAGTAGCATAGTATTGTGCAGTATTGTGTAGTGTAGTATAGTGTAGTATGATGTGTAGTATAGTGTACTGTGGAGTAGTATAGTAGCATAGTATTGTGCAGTATTGTGTAGTGTAGTATAGTGTAGTATGATGTGTAGTATAGTGTACTGTGGAGTAGTATAGTAGCATAGTATTGTGCAGTATTGTGTAGTGTAGTATAGTGTAGTATGATGTGTAGTATAGTGTACTGTGGAGTAGTATAGTTGCATAGTATTGTGCAGTATTGTGTAGTGTAGTATAGTGAAGTGGTGTACTTTTGTACGTCGCTTTTGACAAGGGTGTCTGTTAAATAGCATAAATGTAACTGTAGTATAGTGTATTGTATAGCATAGTATTGTGTAGTATAATGCAGTAGTAAATACACACCTGAGAAAGGAACTGTTTTCCCAGATAGGTAGTGGCCATGTTCTTGAGATTACTGCTGGTTCCAACTTTACACCGAACGTAACCATAGAGATTAGCACACTGCAGAACTACACCCATTAACACCACCGCCTGCACACACAAACACACACACACACACCATCCATTACATTAACACCACTGCCTACACACACACGCGCACACACACGCACGCACGCACGCACACGCACACGCATCCGCACGCACACACTCTTACCAGCCATTTGATCTTGAATGAGAAAAGAGTGCTGAAGGTGAAGATGATCCACAGGACCGGACAGATGATCAGACCAAGCCAGAAGATCCGAGCTTCTGAATCAGACGGCAGAGACGCAGAGCGCTCACTCCCACTTACCTCCACACACACACACACACACACACACACACACACACACACACACACACACACACACACACACACACACACACACGTTACACAAAACATCAAAAAATCAATTTATTCAGAACACTGTATACACACACACACACACACACACACACACACACACACACACACACACATACACACACATACACACACCTTTCTAGACTCAAACACCCAGTGACTGTTCCCGTCTTCATCCACCTGGTTCCACCAGCGCAGACCCACCAATAACCGGCCTGTGATGTTCTACAAAGCACACACACACACACACACACCTTACTCAAACATAGAAAATAAAAAAAATGTTCCCATTGTCTGTAATCATTACTGCACATAACTCTGATGCAGGGGCGGAGCTAAGTACAATCTCAGTTTGTGATGTCATTACATTCCCTCCAATCACATCTCATATGCAATTGATTAGAGGGAGGAGATACAGGTGTCTGTGAAGTTGTGGAATTAGCTACTGTTAGTGATGGAGAGGTTGTGGTCATCATGGCAACGCGTCTATAATTTATAAGTTATAAATGACACTGCAAGCATTTATGACTCACTTTAACAGTCCAGAAATCACATGACAGGAGGAGGATGATGGACACCATGCAGGCGATGAAGCTGCTGCTGAGGAACTCACACAGGAAATAAATCAGGATCGCTCCGATACGGAAAAACAGGTGGAAGAACGAGGCCACGGGGTGTCTGCACAACATACACGTTAAAGTAAAAGTTGGGACGAAAACAAAAGTCTGTAAAAGTCAGTGTTATTTATTGTTAACATTTTGTAACTAATGTGGTTTAATGACAACAAATGTACTGAGAAAAAACGGGGGGGGAGGAAGGTGATGTGAGGTTGAGGAGGAAGGTGATGTGAGGTTGAGGAGGAAGGTGATGTGAGGTTGAGGAGGAAGGTGATGTGAGGTTCAGGAGGAAGATGGATATGAGGTTGAGGAGGAAGATGGATGTGAGGTTGAGGAGGATGATGGATGTGAGGTTGAGGAGGATGATGGATGTGAGGTTGAGGAGGAAGGTGATGTGAGGTTCATGAGGAAGGTGATGCGAGGGAAGGTGATGTGAGGTTGAGGAGAAAGGTGATGTGAGGGAAGGTGATGTGAGGTTGAGGAGAAAGGTGATGTGAGGGAAGGTGATGTGAGGTTGAGGAGGAAGGTGATGTGAGGTTGAGGAGAAAGGTGATGTGAGGGAAGGTGATGTGAGGTTGAGGAGGAAGTTGATGTGAGGTTGAGGAGGAAGGTGATGTGAGGTTCAGGAGGAAGGTGATGTGAGGTTCAGGAGGAAGGTGATGTGAGGTTGAGGAGGAAGTTGATGTGAGGTTGAGGAGGAAGGTGATGTGAGGTTCAGGAGGAAGGTGATGTGAGGTTCAGGAGGAAGGTGATGTGAGGTTCAGGAGGAAGGTGATGTAAGGGTAGGTGACGTGAGGTTCAGGAGGAAGGTGATGTGAGGGAAGGTGACGTGAGGTTGAGGAGGAAGGTGATGTGAGGGAAGGTGACGTGAGGTTGAGGAGGAAGGTGATGTGAGGTTGAGGAGGAAGGTGATGTGAGGTTGAGGAGGAAGGTGATGTGAGGTTGAGGAGGAAGGTGATGTAAGGGTAGGTGATGTGAGGTTCAGGAGGAAGGTGATGTGAGGTTCAGGAGGAAGGTGATGTGAGGTCGAGGAGGAAGGTGATGTGAGGTCGAGGAGGAAGGTGATGTGAGGTCGAGGAGGAAGGTGATGTGAGGTTCAGGAGGAAGGTGATGTGAGGTTCAGGAGGAAGGTGATGTGAGGTTCAGGAGGAAGGTGATGTGAGGTTCAGGAGATGTGAGGTTCAGGAGGAAGGTGATGTGAGGTTCAGGAGGAAGGTGATGTGAGGTTCAGGAGGAAGGTGATGTGAGGTCGAGGAGGAAGGTGATGTGAGGTTCAGGAGGAAGGTGATGTGAGGTTCAGGAGGAAGGTGATGTGAGGTTCAGGAGATGTGAGGTTCAGGAGGAAGGTGATGTGAGGTTCAGGAGGAAGGTGATGTGAGGTTCAGGAGGAAGGTGATGTGAGGTCGAGGAGGAAGGTGATGTAATGAGGATCAGAGACTTACTTTATTTTAGATTTTCGTGAATTCTTTGTAGATTCCTCTTCAGCATCGAATAACGACACATCCTCACTGGAGTCCTGCAGGTACAGGAACATCACATGACCCACCAGAACAATAACAACAACAATAAAACCCCACACACAAAAAGGTCAGGACAGATGTGTACACATGTTTATAATCATCTATTACCACACACACACACACACACACACACACACACACACACACACACACACACTCACCATCCTCAGCATTGTGAGACACAGCGAACCGGAAACGGAGCTTTTAATCTAAACTGCTCACACACCGTATTATGATAACAAAAAATAAATACAATAAATTATATTAATTACAGTATATAAAAGTGTTTTGCGGTATTTTACTCAACACCGTTTTAATCTCTTACGCGCTGCGTTTCCGGGAAACACTACCTGGTTTCCGGTGACATGTTTAACTCACTTCCGCTGAGCTAGGAATTATTTATTTATTTATTTGTTTATTTGTTTGTTTGCTTACATTTATTAATATATTTATTAATGAATATTTATGTAAACAGCTCTGTGTTTAGTTGCATGTTTGTATCTTAGTTTGGATTTATGTCGCCAAGTTAATAAACACAAATTATTAATATATTCAGTTTATATTTCATTATTTTCTATAAATAATAATTAATTGTTATTAAAACCGGGACGTGCAAAAGTTTTGGGACACCAGACGATTCCACCCTAGATGTGGTTCTTCTTTTGCCTTCACTTGAACTCTGAGACCCATCATCTACCACTCCTCCACTGATCCCTCCATCATCTACCACTCCATCATCTACCACTCCATCATCTACCACTCCTCCACTGATCCCTCCATCCTCTACCACTCCATCATCTACCACTCCTCCACTGATCCCTCCATCCTCTACCACTCCATCCTCTACCACTCCATCATCTACCACTCCATCATCTACCACTCCTCCACTGATCCCTCCATCCTCTACCACTCCATCCCCTACCACTCCATCATCTACCACTCCTCCACTGATCCCTCCATCATCTACCACTCCATCAGCTACCGCTCCTCCACTGATCCCTCCATCCTCTACCACTCCATCATCTACCACTCCTCCACTGATCCCTCCATCATCTACCACTCCTCCACTGATCTCTCCATCCTCTACCACTCCATCATCTACCACTCCTCCACTGATCCCTCCATCCTCTACCACTCCATCATCTACCACTCCTCCACTGATCCCTCCATCATCTACCACTCCTCCGCTGATCTCTCCATCCTCTACCACTCCATCATCTACCACTCCTCCACTGATCCCTCCATCATCTACCACTCCTCCACTGATCTCTCCATCCTCTACCACTCCATCATCTACCACTCCTCCACTGATCCCTCCATCATCTACCACTCCTCCACTGATCCCTCCATCATCTACCA
>NC_139585.1:1113561-1117853 GCF_946808225.1 Silurus aristotelis | reverse complement strand
AGAGGAAGTGGTTCAGGAACTGAGGTTGTGTTAAAGCTCTGGGTTACTGATCAGAAGGTTTGAGGTTGAAGTCAAGGTATCGACACCACAAGGTATAACCACAAACTACTAACTCAGACCAGGTTTTAGAGGAACTTTAGCACTGAAAAACTCTTTATCTGTCATGTGTCTCTCTGTAGTGGATCCCAGATCCTGAGATTTAACCAGACAATTAAACAGGAGAGTAGATCCTGTGATTAAAGGGTGTAGATCCTGAACCTGGTCCTGAACCTGGTGGTTCTAGTGCGTATGTCCCTGTATCTCTATCGTGATGGAAGGAGATGTTAAGAGTCCTTGATGGTGTTGTGAGCTGATTTTGATCAGCATTTGCAGGGGTTTACGTTCACACACAGTGGAGCCTCCGTACCATACAGTGATGGAGTTGGTCAGGATGCTCTCGATGATGCATTCTACCTCAATAGATGATTTTCTCTTCACTAACCAGACCAACTCAATCTCTTTCTCTTTACTTTGGGAAACTCTTTAAGCCTTTTTAAGAGGTCAGATAATCTCTTATTCTGCTCATATTAACAAGAAACTGAAAAATAGGAAAAAAGATATCAGATAACATTCCAGCCCTTGATGACCAATATGCTCCTGATCCGACCCCTGAGTTACATACACAAAGGCTTTGATCTGCTCTCTACAGGTGAAATGGAGAAGCTCTTGTTGCATGCATGTGGAATTGTTATGAATATGTGGAGAAGGTCGTCGGCTTTTGGCCCACCAACAGTGTAGTCAAGCGGCTTTGTGCAGCCTAGTGGAACTTTAACCTCAGAGCCTTCAGAAGTAAATTCCATATCTAAAGGTTTTTATTCCTCTTTATACACAGCTGAAGCTTCTGGTACATCAGATAAGATGAACCAATTTCTTGAAGGTATTGATTTTCCCAAAGCAAGTAATTTTACGCCTTTTGTTGCATACATGAAGTCAAATAAAAAAAATGGGCTGCTTTACTATTATTATTATTACTATTGTCTCCACTTGGTAGAAAGTTTCTATACCTCGTTCAGTCTATTCCTTTGTTTTTATCTAAATTATTCTTCAACAATATTGACCAGCTAATCCTGTCTTTTTTATGGGCAGAAAAAACACCCAAATCCTTACTTCAAAAATGCAGACTAAGTGTCGGTCCTGCGTCACCCAACCTCATGCTTTATTTACTATTTTATACATGGCCTCCTGCACTTGGTTCAGCACCTGGGTTCTACCTGGTAGATGTTAGGTGCTATATAAATAAATAAAGATTGATTGATTGATGATTATTGGGAAGTTAATATTCATACGCAGGTGTTTTGGGTACGCAATCTGCCATTGTGTCTCTTAGAGGTAAAGTCATGTACTTCAACATCTCTTCCTGCTCTGGTGTTTTCCTCCCGTCCTGATAATCCAGTAGTGCGTACCTCTCTCCAAATATTTGCTCAACTTCAGCCTGACCATGCAACTATACAACACCATAATGATCAGAGATATACAGTATCTCAACGTTCCTGATGTATGTGAAAAATGTAAACTTTCACCCTGTAACCTCAGTTACAGTGAGGAAAATAAGTATTTGAACTCCCTGCTATTTTGCAAGTTCTCCCACTTAGAAATCATGGAGAGGTCTGAAATTGTCATCGTAGGTGCATGTCCACTGTGAGACACATAATCTAAAAAAAAAATCCAGAAATCACAATATATGATTTTTAAACTATTTATTTGTATGATACAGCTGCAAATAAGTATTTGAACACCTGAGAAAGTCAATGTTAATATTTGGTACAGGAGCCTTTGTTTGCAATTACAGAGGTCAAACGTTTCCTGTAGTTTTTCACCAGGTTTGCACACACTGCAGGAGGGATTTTGGCCCACTCCTCCACACAGATCTTCTGTAGATCAGTCAGGTTTCTGGCCTGTCGCTGAGAAACACGGAGTTTGAGCTCCCTCCAAAGATTCTCTATTGGGTTTAGGTCTGGAGACTGGCTAGGCCATGCCAGAACCTTGATATGCTTCTTACAGAGCCACTCCTTGGTTATCCTGGCTGTGTGCTTCGGGTCATTGTCATGTTGGAAGACCCAGCCTCGACCCATCTTCGATGCTCTAACTGAGGGAAGGAAGTTGTTCTCGCAACACATGGCCCCGGTCATCCTCTCCTTAATACAGTGCAGTCGCCCTGTCCCATGTGCAGAAAAACACCCCCAAAGCATGATGCTACCACCCCCATGCTTCACAGTAGGGATGGTGTTCTTGGGATGGTACTCATCATTCTTCTTCCTCCAAACATGTTTAGTTGAATTCTGACCCAAAAGTTCTATTTTGGTCTCATCTGACCACATGACTTTCTCCCATGACTCCTCTGGATCATCCAAATGGTCATTGGCAAACTTGGAACCTTCCGTGCCATGCATGATTTTAAACCATGACGTCTTAGTGTATTACCAACAGTAACCTTGGAAACGGTGGTCCCAGCTCTTTTCAGGTCATTGACCAGCTCCTCCCATGTAGTTCTGGGCTGATTTCTCACCTTCCTCAGGATCATTGAGGCCCCACGAGGTGAGATCTTGCATGGAGCCCCAGTCCGAGGGAGATTGACAGTCATGTTTAGCTTCTTCCATTTTCTAATGATTGCTCCAACAGTGGACCTTTTTTCACCAAGCTGCTTGGCAATTTCCCCGTAGCCCTTTCCAGCCTTGTGGAGGTGTACAATTTTGTCTCTAGTGTCTTTGGACAGCTCTTTGGTCTTGGCCATGTTAGTAGTTGGATTCTTACTGATTGTATGGGGTGGACAGGTGTCTTTATGCAGCTAACAACCTCAAACAGGTGCATCTAATTTAGGATAATAAATGTAGTGAAGGTGGACATTTTAAAGGCAGACTAACAGGTCTTTGAGGGTCAGAATTCTAGCTGATAGACAGGTGTTCAAATACTTATTTGCAGCTGTATCATACAAATAAATAGTTTAAAAATCATATATTGTGATTTCTGGATTTTTTTTTTTAGATTATGTCTCTCACAGTGGACATGCACCTACGATGACAATTTCAGACCCTCCATGATTTCTAAGTGGGAGAACTTGCAAAATAGCAGGGTGTTCAAATACTTATTTTCCTCACTGTATAGGTTTGTCCTCTGTCCCAAACTGCAGACGTTTTGGAACTTGTTCTTTAACATGGTCTCTGAAGTTCTTAAAATCAAATGAGACGTAATTGGTATTTTTGGTGTTCTATCTCAGTGTCTACCTCCAACCCCATAATCAAGGTGATGTTGTCGCATGTGCATCTTTTCCTGCTCGGCGTAGAAAACTGTTATCTGGAGCTCCCCAGGTCCTCCTTGTGTATCAGTGTGGCTTAAAGATCAAATCTTCTTTTTAAAGCTTAAAAGAGAAAGTATAGTACTAGAGGCAGGAGGAAGACTTTTTTGAAAATGGCAACAATTTATTATCTACTTTATGATGTACGTTTCCTGGAGGGAGACTAAGGGGACGTTTATTTCTTTTATTTCTCCTTTCAGGTAGTTTTTAAAGTGTTCTGGTGCCAGGACAGATCCTCAGAGATGTGAACTCTAAAGAACATAAAGCTGGAGACCTGCTCTCCCTTGATTCCATTGATGTAGACTTGGAAGTGTCTCCTGCTGTTAGATTTCCGAAAGTCCACAATGAGCTCTTTAGTCTTCATGGTGTTGAGTTTCAGGTTGTTGGTGGCTGACCATGCTGTCAGGCTTCGGATCTCCTCCCTGTAGGCCGATTCCTCATTGTTGCTGATCTGCCCAACCACGGTGGTGTCATCTGCATTTACATTTACATTTGCGGCATTTAGCAGAAGCCCTTATCCAGAGCGATGTACAAAAGTGCTGTGAGTCTCTAGTAATGAATAAATCTACACTGTACACAAGATTACACACTTAATATAAATATAACTCTTGAATTCTACAAAAAAACCCTTGAAAAGTGCTATACTTGATGTTGGAGTTATACAGAGGAGCACAGTCGTGTGTGAACAGGGAGTAGAGCAGTGGGCTCAGTACACAGCCCTGTGGGATGCAGGTGTTCAGAATGAGGGTTGAGGATACCTGTTTGCCCAGACTCAGGTCTGACAGAGAGAAAGTCCAGAATCCATCTGTAAGTGGAGGTGCAGATACCCAGGTCACTGAGCTTAGTGATCAGTACAGTGTGGAGGACTGTATTAAACGCAGAGCTAAAGTCAATGAACAGCATTCTGATGTAGGTGTTGTTTTTTTCCAGGTGGGTGAGAGCTGAATGAAGGGCCGTGGAA
>NC_139585.1:1091061-1106061 GCF_946808225.1 Silurus aristotelis | reverse complement strand
TACAAATAAATAGTAAAAAAAATCATACATTGTGTTTTCTGGATTTCTTTTATAGATTATGTCTCTCACAGTGGACATGCACCTACGATGACAATTTCAGACCCCTCCATGATTTCTAAGTGGGAAACCTTGCAAAATAGCAGGGTGTTCAAATACTTATTTTCCTCACTGTATATATAAAGATTGGGACATTGGACCTTCTCCAAACCGTTACCACAAAGCTGGAGGAACACAATTGTACAGGACGTCTTTGAATGGTGTAATACAATTTTGCATTCACTTGAACTTTGAAACCCAAACCTGTTCCAGCCTGGCGATGCCCCTGTCCACAAAGTGAACATTAGTGGACATTAGTTAATATTAGTGGGCATTAGTGAACATTAGTGAACATTAATAGACATAAGTGGACATAAGTAAACATTAGTGGACATTAGTGAACAGGTATCGCCACAGGTATCGTTAGCCGGCAGGGTACCGGTGGAAATTGGGCTACTGTTGGCCGAAGGAGGAGAAGGAGAGGAGGAAGACGTCTACAGAGACGGCAGGAAAAGGAGCAGTGTAGGAGAGTAGAGGTTCGGGTTGGTACTTTAAATGTTGGTACTATGACGGGTAAAGGGATAGAGGTAGCTGATATGATGGAGAGGAGAAAGGTAGATATGCTGTGTGTTCAGGAGACCAAGTGGAAAGGGAGTAAGGCCAGGAACATTGGAGGTGGGTTTAAACTGTTTTATCATGGTGTGGATGGAAAAAGTAATGGAGTAGGGGTGATTCTGAAGGAAGAGTACAGTAAGAGTGTAGTGGAGGTAAAGAGAGTTTCTGATAGGGTGATGATCGTGAAGGTGGAGGCTGAAGGGATAATGATAAATGTCATCAGTGCCTATGCTCCACAAGTGGGCTGTGAGATGGAGGAGAAGGAAAGATTTTGGAGTGAATTAGATGAAGTGGTAGATGGTGTACCTAGGAAAGAACGATTGGTGATTGGGGCAGACTTTAATGGACATGTAGGTGAAGGGAACAGAGGTGATGAGGAGGTGATGGGTAGGTATGGTTTCAAGGAGAGGAATGTGGAAGGGCAGATGGTGGTAGATTTTGCTAAAAGGATGGAAATGGCAGTGGTGAACACGTATTTTAAGAAGAAGGAGGATCATAGGGTGACGTATAAGAGTGGAGGAAGGTGCACACAGGTGGATTATCTTCTGTGTAGAAGATGCAACCTGAAGAAGATTGGAGACTGTAAGGTGTTGGCGGGGGACAGTGTAGCTAGACAGCATCGGATGGTGGTCTGTAGGATGGTTTCGGAGGCGAAGAAGAAGAGGAGGAAAGTAAGGATTGAAAGAAGAATAAGATGGTGGAAACTGAAGGAGGAAGAGTGTAGTGTGAGGTTCAGGGAAGAGGTCAGACAGGGACTTGGTGGTGGTGAAGAGGTGCCGGATGATTGGGCAACTACTGCAGGAGTGATGAGGGAGGCAGCTAGAAAAGTACTTGGTGTGACATCTGGAAATAGAAAGCAAGACAAGGAGACGTGGTGGTGGAATGAGGAAGTGCAGGAGAGCATTAGGAGAAAGAGGTTGGCAAAACAGAAGTGGGATCGACAGAGTGATGAGAAAAGTAGGCAGGAGTACAAGGAGATGCGGCAGCAGGTAAAAAGGGATGTGGCGAAAGCCAAGGAAAAGGCATATGAGGAGCTGTATAAGAGGTTGGACACTAAGGAAGGAGAAAAGGATTTGTAGAGATTGGCCAGGCAGAGGGACCGAGCTGGGAAGGATGTACTGCAAGTTAGAGCAATAAAGGATGGAGAGTGAAATGTGTTGACTAGTGAGGAGAGTGTGTTGAGAAGATGGAGGGAGTATTTTGAGCAGCTGATGAATGAGGAAAATCAGAGAGAGAGAAGGTTGGAGGATGTGGAGTTGGTGAAGCAGGATGTAGATAGGATTAGTAAGGAGGAAGTGAGAGCAGCGATTAAGAGGATGAAGAATGGAAAGTCAGTTGGACCAGATGACATACCGGTAGAAGCGTGGAGATGTTTAGGAGAGATGTCAGTGGAGTTTTTAACCCGATTGTTTAACAGGATTCTGGAAGGGGAGAGGATGCCTGAGGAATGGAGAAGGAGTGTGCTGGTACCGATCTTTAAGCATAAGGGAGATGTGCAGACCTGCAGTAACTACAGGGGAATTAAGTTGATCAGTCACACCATGAAGTTATGGGAAAGAGTAGTGGAAGCCAGGCTGAGAGAAGAGGTGACCATCTGTGAGCAACAGTATGGTTTCATGCCGAGGAAGAGCACCACAGATGACTTATTTGCTTTAAGGATGTTGATGGAGAAGTATAGAGAAGGACAAAAGGAGCTGCATTGTGTATTTGTGGATTTAGAGAAAGCGTACGACAGAGTGCCGAGAGAGGAGTTGTGGTATTGTATGAGGAAGTCAGGTGTGTCAGAGAAGTATGTGAGGGTGGTGCAGGACATGTATGAGGACAGTGTGACGGCAGTGAAGTGTGCAGTAGGTACGACAGACTGGTTCAGGGTGAAGGTTGGACTGCATCAAGGATCGGCCCTGAGCCCTTTCCTGTTTGCAGTGGTGATGGACAGGTTGACGGACGAGGTCAGACAGGAGTCTCCCTGGACTATGATGTTTGCAGATGATATTGTGATTTGTGGTGAGAGTAGAGAGCAGGTTGAGAAGAGCCTGGAGAGGTGGAGATATGTGCTTGAGAGAAGGGGAATGAAAGTCAGTAGGAGTAAGACAGAGTACATGTGTGTGAATGAGAGGGAGGGCAGTGGAGTGATGCAGTTGCAGGGAGAAGAGGTGGAGAAGGTGGAGGAGTTCAGGTACCTGGGGTCAACAGTGCAAAGTAATGGAGAGTGTGTTAGAGAAGTAAAGAAAAGAGTGCAGGCAGGGTGGAGTGGGTGGAGAAGAGTGACAGGAGTGATTTGTGATAGTAGAGTATCTGCAAGAATGAAAGGGAAAGTTTATAGGTCTGTGGTGAGACCTGCGATGTTGTATGGATTAGAGACAGTGGCATTGAGTAAAAGACAGAGATGGAGCTGGAGGTAGCAGAGCTGAAGATGTTGAGGTTTTCGTTGGGAGTGACGAGGATGGACAAGATTAGAAATGAGTTTATTAGAGGAACAGCACATGTAGGATGTTTTGGTGACAAGGTGAGGGAGGTGAGATTGAGATGGTTTGGACATGTGCAGAGAAGGGACATGAATTATATTGGTAGAAAAATGCTGAAGATGGAGCCACCAGGTAGGAGGAAAAGAGGAAGGCCAAGGAGGAGGTTCATGGATGTGGTGAGGGAAGACATGCAGGTACTTGGTGTGAAAGAGGCAGATGTAGAGGACAGGGTGGTATGGAGACGGATGATCCGCTGTGGCGACCCCTAATGGGAGCAGCCGAAAGAAGAAGAAGAAGAAGAAGTGGACATTAGTGAACATTAATTGACATGAGTGAACATTAATGGACATTAGTGGACATTAGTGAACATTAGTGGACATTAGTAAATATTAGTGGGTATTAGTGAACATTAGTGAACATTAATAGACATAAGTGGACATTAGTGGATATTAGTAAACATAAGTGAACGTTAGTGAACATTAGTGGATATTAGTGAACATTAATGGACATTGGTGGACATAAGTAAACATTAGTGGACATTAGTGGACATTAGTGGAAATTAATTGACATTAGTGAACATTAGTGGATATTAGAGGACATTAGTGAACGTTAGTGGGCATTAGTGGACATTGATGAACATAAATGTACCTCTACAGACACAATGCAGCTCTGCAGTCTGTTAATGGATTTCTCAGCTGTTGTCACCATCTTCACCAGTTCCATCTGTTTCTCCTGCAGCTCTTTCTGTGGATTTACGAACATTTACACAATTTATTTATACACACACATTATACACATTATACACACATTATACACACAGTATACACATACACACAGTATACACACACATTATACACACAGTATACACACACATTATACACACACATTATACACACAGTATACACACACATTATACACACAGTATACACATACACACAGTATACACACACATTATACACACAGTATACACATACACACAGTATACATTCTATACTTATAATCTACACTTTATACTCTACACTCTACAATTTATACTCTACAATTTATACTCTACACTTTATACTCTACACTCTACAATTTATACTCTACACTTTATACTCTACACTCTACAATTTATACTCTACAATTTATACTCTACACTTTATACTCTACACTCTACAATTTATACTCTACAATTTATACGCTACACTTTATACTTTACACTCTACAATTTATACTCTACACTTTATACTCTACACTCTACAATTTATACTCTACAATTTATATGCTACACTTTATACTTTACACTCTACAATTTATACTCTACACTTTATACTCTACACTCTACAATTTATACTCTACAATTTATACTCTACACTCTACAATTTATACTCTACACTCTACAGTTTATACTCTACAATTTATACGCTACACTTTATACTCTACACTCTACAATTTATACTCTACAATTTATACGCTACACTTTATACTCTACACTCTACAATTTATACTCTACACTTTATACTCTACACTCTACAATTTATACTCTACAATTTATACTCTACATTTTATACTCTACACTCTATAATTAATACTCTACACTTTATACTCTACACTCTACAATTTATACTCTACAATTTATACTCTACACTTTATACTCTACACTCTACAATTTATACTCTACAATTTATACGCTACACTTTATACTTTACACTCTACAATTTATACTCTACACTTTATACTCTACACTCTACAATTTATACTCTACAATTTATATGCTACACTTTATACTTTACACTCTACAATTTATACTCTACACTTTATACTCTACACTCTACAATTTATACTCTACAATTTATACTCTACACTCTACAATTTATACTCTACACTCTACAGTTTATACTCTACAATTTATACGCTACACTTTATACTCTACACTCTACAATTTATACTCTACAATTTATACGCTACACTTTATACTCTACACTCTACAATTTATACTCTACAATTTATACTCTACACTCTACAATTTATACTCTACAATTTGTACTCTACACTTTATACTCTACAATTTATACTCTACAATTTATACTCTACACTCGACAATTTATACTCTACACTTTATACTCTACACTACAATTTATACTCTACACTTTATACTCTACACTCTACAATTTATACTCTACACT
This sequence comes from Silurus aristotelis, assembly GCF_946808225.1. Classification (NCBI taxonomy): domain Eukaryota; kingdom Metazoa; phylum Chordata; class Actinopteri; order Siluriformes; family Siluridae; genus Silurus; species Silurus aristotelis. The sequence continues at coordinate 1,100,777 of NC_139585.1, read as the reverse complement.
TTATACTCTACACTCTACAATTTATACTCTACAATTTATACTCTACACTCTACAATTTATACTCTACACTTTATACTCTACACTCTACAATTTATACTTTACAATTTATACGCTACACTCTACAATTTATACTCTACACTTTATACTCTACACTCTACAATTTATACTCTACACTTTATACTCTACACTCTACAATTTATACTCTACACTTTATACTCTACACTCTACAATTTATACTCTACACTTTATACTCTACACTCTACAATTTATACTCTACAATTTATACTCTAAACTTTATACTCTACACTCTACAATTTATACGCTACACTTTATACTCTACACTCTACAATTTATACTCTACAATTTATACTCTACACTTTATACTCTACACTTTATACTCTACACTCTACAATTTATACTCTACAATTTATACTCTACAATTTATACTCTACAATTTATACTCTACACTCTACAATTTATACGCTACACTTTATACTCTACACTCTACAATTTATACTCTACACTCTATACGCTACACTCTACAATTTATACTCTACAATTTATACGCTACACTTTATACTCTACACTCTACAATTTATACTCTACAATTTATACTCTACACTTTATACTCTACACTTTATACTCTACACTCTACAATTTATACTCTACAATTTATACTCTACACTTTATACTCTACACTCTACAATTTATACGCTACACTTTATACTCTACACTCTACAATTTATACTCTACACTCTATACTCTACACTCTACAATTTATACTGTACAATTTATACGCTACACTTTATACTCTACACTCTACAATTTATACTCTACAATTTATACTCTACACTTTATACTCTACACTTTATACTCTACACTCTACAATTTATACTCTACACTCTATACGCTACACTTTATACTCTACACTCTACAATTTATACTCTACACTTTATACTCTACACTCTACAATTTATACGCTACACTTTATACTCTACACTCTACAATTTATACTCTACACTTTATACTCTACACTCTACAATTTATACTCTACAATTTATACTCTACACTTTATACTCTACACTTTACAATTTATACTCTACACTCAATACGCTACACTTTATACTCTACACTCTACAATTTATACTCTACACTTTATACTCTACACTCTACAATTTATACGCTACACTTTATACTCTACACTCTACAATTTATACTCTACACTTTATACTCTACACTCTACAATTTATACTCTACAATTTATACTCTACAGTTTATACTCTACACTCTACAATTTATACTCTACACTCTATACGCTACACTTTATACTCTACACTCTACAATTTATACTCTACACTTTATACTCTACACTCTACAATTGATACTCTACAATTTATACTCTACACTCTACAATTTATACGCTACACTTTATACTCTACACTCTACAATTTATACTCTACAATTTATAATCTACACTTTATACTCTACACTCTACAATTTATACTCTACAATTTATACTCTACACTTTATACTCTACACTCTACAATTTATACTCTACAATTTATACTCTACACTTTATACTCTACACTCTACAATTTATACTCTACACTTTATACTCTACACTCTACAATTTATACTCTACAATTTATACTCTACACTTTATACTTTACACTCTACAATTTATACTCTACACTCTATACGCTACACTTTATACTCTACACTCTACAATTTATACTCTACACTTTTTACTCTACACTCTACAATTTATACTCTACACTTTATACTCTACACTCTACAATTTATACTCTACAATTTATACTCTACACTTTATACTTTACACTCTACAATTTATACTCTACAATTTATACTCTACACTTTATACTTTACACTCTACAATTTATACGCTACACTTTATACTCTACACTCTACAATTTATACTCTACACTTTATACTCTACACTCTACAATTTATACTCTACACTTTATACTCTACACTCTACAATTTATACGCTACACTTTATACTCTACACTCTACAATTTATACTCTACAATTTATACTCTACACTTTATACTCTACACTCTACAATTTATACTCTACAATTTATACTCTACACTTTATACTCTACACTCTACAATTTATACGCTACACTTTATACTCTACACTCTACAATTTATACTCTACAATTTATACTCTACACTTTATACTCTACACTCTACAATTTATACGCTACACTTTATACTCTACACTCTACAATTTATACTCTACACTCTATACGCTACACTTTATACTCTACACTCTACAATTTATACTCTACACTTTATACTCTACACTCTACAATTTATACTCTACAATTTATACGCTACACTTTATACTCTACACTCTACAATTGATACTCTACACTTTATACTCTACACTCTACAATTTATACTCTACAATTTATACTCTACACTTTATACTCTACACTCTATACGCTACACTTTATACTCTACACTCTACAATTTATACTCTACACTTTATACTCCACACTCTACAATTTATACTCTACACTTTATACTCTACACTCTACAATTTATACTCTACAATTTATACGCTACACTTTATACTCTACACTCTACACTTTATACTCTACACTTTATACTCTACACTCTACAATTTATACTCTACAATTTATACGCTACACTTTATACTCTACACTCTACAATTTATACTCTACAATTTATACGCTACACTTTATACTCTACACTCTACAATTTATACTCTACACTTTATACTCTACACTCTACAATTTATACTCTACAATTTATACTCTACACTTTATACTCTACACTCTACAATTTATACGCTACACTTTATACTCTACACTCTACAATTTATACTCTACACTTTATACTCTACACTCTACAATTTATACTCTACACTTTATACTCTTCACTCTACAATTTATACGCTACACTTTATACTCTACACTCTACAATTTATACTCTACACTTTATACTCTACACTCTACAATTTATACTCTACAATTTATACTCTACACTTTATACTCTACACTCTACAATTTATACGCTACACTTTATACTCTACACTCTACAATTTATACTCTACAATTTATACTCTACACTCTACAATTTATACTCTACAATTTATACGCTACACTTTATACTCTACACTCTACAATTTATACTCTACAATTTATACGCTACACTTTATACTCTACACTCTACAATTTATACTCTACAATTTATACGCTACACTTTATACTCTACACTCTACAATTTATACTCTACACTTTATACTCTACACTCTACAATTTATACTCTACAATTTATACTCTACACTTTATACTCTACACTCTACAATTTATACTCTACACTCTATACGCTACACTTTATACTCTACACTCTACAATTTATACTCTACACTTTATACTCTACACTCTACAATTTATACTCTACACTTTATACTCTACACTCTACAATTTATACGCTACACTTTATACTCTACACTCTGCAATTTATACTCTACAATTTATACTCTACACTCTACAATTTATACGCTACACTTTATACTCTACACTCTACAATTTATACTCTACAATTTATACTCTACACTCTACAATTTATACTCTACAATTTATACTCTACACTTTATACTCTACACTCTACAATTTATACTCTACAATTTATACGCTACACTTTATACTCTACACTCTACAATTTATACTCTACAATTTATACGCTACACTTTATACTCTACACTCTACAATTTATACTCTACACTTTATACTCTACACTCTACAATTTATACTCTACACTTTATACTCTACACTCTACAATTTATACGCTACACTTTATACTCTACACTCTGCAATTTATACTCTACAATTTATACTCTACACTCTACAATTTATACGCTACACTTTATACTCTACACTCTACAATTTATACTCTACAATTTATACTCTACACTCTACAATTTATACTCTACACTTTATACTCTACACTCTACAATTTATACTCTACAATTTATACTCTACACTCTACAATTTATACTCTACACTTTATACTCTACACTCTACAATTTATACTCTACAATTTATACTCTACATTTTACAATTTATACTCTACACTTTATACTCTACACTCTACAATTTATACTCTACAATTTATACGCTACACTTTATACTCTACACTCTACAATTTATACTCTACACTTTATACTCTACACTCTACAATTTATACTCTACACTTTATACTCTACACTCTACAATTTATACTCTACACTCTATACGCTACACTTTATACTCTACACTCTACAATTTATACTCTACACTTTATACTCTACACTCTACAATTTATACTCTACACTTTATACTCTACACTCTACAATTTATACGCTACACTTTATACTCTACACTCTGCAATTTATACTCTACAATTTATACTCTACACTCTACAATTTATACGCTACACTTTATACTCTACACTCTACAATTTATACTCTACAATTTATACTCTACACTCTACAATTTATACTCTACACTTTATACTCTACACTCTACAATTTATACTCTACACTTTATACTCTACACTCTACAATTTATACTCTACAATTTATACTCTACACTTTATACTCTACACTCTACAATTTATACTCTACAATTTATACTCTACACTTTATACTCTACACTCTACAATTTATACTCTACAATTTATACTCTACAATTTATACTCTACACTCTACAATTTATACGCTACACTTTATACTCTACACTCTACAATTTATTCTCTACACTCTATACGCTACACTTTATACTCTACACTCTACAATTTATACTCTACACTTTATACTCTACACTCTACAATTTATACTCTACACTTTATACTCTACACTCTACAATTTATACTCTACACTTTATACTCTACACTCTACAATTTATACTCTACACTTTATACTCTACACTCTACAATTTATACTCTACACTTTATACTCTACACTCTACAATTTATACTCTACACTTTATACTCTACACTCTACAATTTATACGCTACACTTTATACTCTACACTCTACAATTTATACTCTACACTTTATACTCTACACTCTACAATTTATACTCTACACTCTACAATTTATACTCTACAATTTATACGCTACACTTTATACTCTACACTCTACAATTTATACTCTACAATTTATACTCTACACTTTATACTCTACACTCTACAATTTATACTCTACAATTTATACTCTACACTTTATACTCTACACTCTACAATTTATACTCTACACTTTATACTCTACACTCTACAATTTATACTCTACAATTTATACGCTACACTTTATACTCTACACTCTACAATTTATACTCTACACTTTATACTCTACACTCTACAATTTATACTCTACAATTTATACTCTACACTTTATACTCTACACTCTACAATTTATACTCTACACTCTATACGCTACACTTTATACGCTACACTCTACAATTTATACTCTACACTTTATACTCTACACTCTACAATTTATACTCTACACTTTATACTCTACACTCTACAATTTATACGCTACACTTCATACTCTACACTCTACAATTTATACTCTACAATTTATACTCTACACTTTATACTCTACACTCTACAATTTATACTCTACACTTTATACTCTACACTTTATACTCTACACTCTACAATTTATACTCTACAATTTATACTCTACACTTTATACTCTACACTCTACAATTTATACGCTACACTTTATACCCTACACTCTACAATTTATACTCTACAATTTATACTCTACACTTTATACTCTACACTCTACAATTTATACTCTACACTCTATACGCTACACTTTATACTCTACACTCTACAATTTATACTCTACACTTTATACTCTACACTCTACAATTTATACTCTACAATGTATACGCTACACTTTATACTCTACACTCTACAATTTATACTCTACAATTTATACTCTACACTTTATACTCTACACTCTACAATTTATACTCTACACTCTATACGCTACACTTTATACTCTACACTCTACAATTTATACTCTACACTTTATACTCTACACTCTACAATTTATACTCTACAATGTATACGCTACACTTTATACTCTACACTCTACAATTTATACTCTACAATTTATACTCTACACTTTATACTCTACACTCTACAATTTATACTCTACACTCTATACGCTACACTTTATACTCTACACTCTACAATTTATACTCTACACTTTATACTCTACACTCTACAATTTATACTCTACAATGTATACGCTACACTTTATACTCTACACTCTACAATTTATACTCTACAATTTATACTCTACACTTTATACTCTACACTCTACAATTTATACTCTACACTCTATACGCTACACTTTATACTCTACACTCTACAATTTATACTCTACACTTTATACTCTACACTCTACAATTTATACTCTACAATTTATACTCTACACTTTATACTCTACACTCTACAATTTATACGCTACACTTTATACTCTACACTCTACAGTTTATTCTCTACACTCTATACGCTACACTTTATACTCTACACTCTACAATTTATACTCTACACTTTATACTCTACACTCTACAATTTATACGCTACACTTTATACTCTACACTCTACAATTTATACTCTACACTTTATACTCTACACTCTACAATTTATACTCTACAATTTATACTCTACACTTTATACTCTACACTCTACAATTTATACTCTACAATTTATACTCTACACTTTATACTCTACACTCTACAATTTATACGCTACACTTTATACTCTACACTCTACAATTTTTACTCTACAATTTATACTCTACACTTTATACTCTACACTCTACAATTTATACGCTACACTTTATACTCTACACTCTACAATTTATTCTCTACACTCTATACGCTACACTTTATACTCTACACTCTACAATTTATACTGTACACTTTATACTCTACACTCTACAATTTATACTCTACACTTTATACTCTACACTCTACAATTTATACTCTACAATTTATACTCTACACTTTATACTCTACACTCTACAATTTATACTCTACACTCTAAAATTTATACGCTACACTTTATACTCTACATTAGGGGTGGCTAACCAGTCAGAGGCCGAGAGCCACATTTTTTACTGTGTTACCGCAAAGAGCCACATCATACACATGGGCACACATGAACATCACCCATCCCTTCCTCTTACACACCCACACACAACCACATACACCCCCCCCCCCCACACACACACCTCTGCTCAGCCAGATTTATTGTAAATGTCACACACCAACATAATGACAGAAATTGACTCCTACAGTTCTGAGATCACAGGACAGTCATTTTCAACAATGAACACTGCACTGCCTCACACACACAAACTCTTAGTTTAACCAAGTCCACAAACAAAAATATAATAATTTACAATAGCGTTTTTCTTTTACTCTGCATGTTAGTGGGACTTTTGGCATCCTTGCCTTGAACAATCCCCTTCAAATCTGCCTCGGATTCCGTTGTTGCCACTCGAAGCAATTCTTTCACACGTGTGTCAGTCAGAACAGATCGATGCTTTGATTTCACGTGTTTCAGGGTAGAAAACAAGGACTTTGTTTGTGGGTTTTTTTATGTGCGTGTTCACTTCGCTTAAGTTTAATACGGTATTTTCGTCAAATGCGCATGCGCGTGAGATGAATATACCGCAGGGGCAATTAATTTTTTACAAGGGGCCACATGAGAAACCTGAATTGTGTCAGAGGGCCACACCAACAATAATATTTTAGAGATGCACCAAAATGAAAATTCAATTCAAATGGCAATGAAATTCATCATTTTGTGTGTTATGCCTTTTGCCTTGGCACCATCACTGGAAAACTTTCCTGCCTTTTCAAAACCATCCTCTACAGACGGACTGCGCATGCTCAGATCGACTTTACTTTTCTGCGCCGCGTTCTTCTCATATTTAGAAGGCAATCGGGATGTTTGGATTTCAGGTGATAAATTAAACCCGATGTGGAGAAACTCTTTGCAGATACACCCCCTCTTAAAATTTCAGCATTGCATGTTTTGTAAATCGCTCTCCTCACACCGCACACATGTTGCTCTTATCCAGATAACCGTGTGCTGCTGCGCTTTTTTATTGCCTCATTGCAATTGTGTTTCGTCTGAAATACCACAAAGTTTCCCAGTATGGGCTAAGCTCATTCCAGTCTTAAAATACCGTATTGAACTCAAGCGAAGCGAACACGCACATTAAAAAAACAAACAAACACAAACTTCAATATGAACGTAAGAGCCGCATGAAACCAGCCAAAGAGCCGCATGCGGGTCGCGAGCCACGGGTTGGCCACCCCTGATCTACATCTACAATTTATACTCTACAATTTATACTCTACATTTTATACTCTACACTCGATACTCTATACTCTACACTTTATACCTTACACTCTATACTCTACACTCTATACGCTACACTCTATACTCTACACTTTATACTTTACACTATACTCTACACTTTATACTTTACACTTTATACTTTACACTCTATACTCTACACGCTATACTCTACACGCTATACTCTACACGCTATACTCTACACTTTATACTCTACACTCTATACTCTACACTCTATACTCTACACTTTATACTTTACACTCTATACTCTACACTCTATACTCTACACTCTACACTTTATACTTTACACTCTATACTCTACACGCTATACTCTACACTTTATACGTTACGCTCTATACTCTACACTTTATACTCTATACTCTATACTCTACACTCTACACTCTATACTCTACACTTTATACTTTATACTATACTCTACACTTTATACTCTACACTCTATACGCTACACTCTATACTCTACACTTTATACTCTACACTCTATACGCTACACTCTATACTCTACAGTTTATACTTTACACTATACTTTACACTCTATACTCTACACTTTATACTTTACACTCTATACTCTACACCTTATACTTTACACTCTATACTCTACACTTTATACTTTACACTCTATACTCTACACTATACTCTACACTTTATACTCTACACTCCATACTCTACACTTTATACTTTACACTATACTCTACACTTTATACTTTACACTCTATACTCTACACTTTATACTCTACACGTTATACTTTACACTCTATACTCTACACTTTATACTTTACACTCTATACTTTACACTTTATACTCTACACTCTATACTCTACACTTTATACATTACACTCTATACTCTACACTCTAGATTCTACACTCTATACTCTACACTTTGTACTTTACACTTTATACTCTACACTCTATACTGTACACTCTATACTCAACACTTTATACTCTACATTCTCTACTCTACAATCTATACTCTATACTCTACACTCTATAATCTACACTTTATACTCTGCACGTTATACTTTACACTCTACACCCCACACTCTACACTCTATTCTCCACACTTTACACTCTACACTCTATACCATACACTCCACAATCTATACTCCACCCTTTACACTGTATACGCTACACTACACTCCACACTCTACACTCCACACTCTACACTCCACAGTCTACACTCTACACTTCATACTTTACACTCTACACTTCATACTCTACACTCTACACTTTATATTTTACACTCTATACTCCACACTCTATACACTCCACTCCA
>NC_139585.1:1083561-1086061 GCF_946808225.1 Silurus aristotelis | reverse complement strand
AGCATAAAAAGAGAAAGAAATCATGGTGTGGCCACCATCATCCCCTGATCTCAATCCTACTGAGAACCTGTGGAGTTCCCCCCAAAAGGAAGATCTATGAGGGTGAGCTGCAGTGTGGCTCCAAACAACAGCTCTGAGAGGAAATTCTGGCATCGTCAAATGAAATTCAGGCAGAAACTACACATGGATTTTACAAGTTCAGTGGACGAGAGAGTGGTTAAAGTCATCTCAAAGCAGAGTGCAAATATTAACATCGAACTTTTAATCCAAATGATTGTTTTGTGTTAATTTTTCCAAAATGTCAATAAAAAGCATTTCACATGTTCAGTTCTTCAACACGTAACAACATCCACATCGTAATTTAATTTACTGGAGATAAAATTAAATCTTTAAACATACTGACTGTTTTGGGGAAAAAAGGCATTTGCATAATAATTTGGAATGTGATGTAAATGTTTTGTGTACTTTGTCCACCACTGATTATAAGTCATTATCCAGCTGTGTTTTCTGCACCTTCACAGCTGGGCTCTGATCAAAGAGGATGAATGTGATGATGATGTGTGATGTGTTGATGTGAGGAAAGATCTAGACCACAAAGGGCTGGTGTTCTGCAGGTCTTCATTCCAACCAACCAAGTCCACACCAAATTCCACCTGTTTAGATCTTCTTTTCCAGTGGACTAGTGTTCTAGTGGACTCCAGTGGACTCAGGTGTGGAGCATGTTTTGTGGGATGAAAAACTGGACCCAGACTGGCTCTTCAGCTCTCTGATCTAGACAAACAGAGAGAAAGGGGAAGGAGAGAAAAAAGAAGAGTGGAAAATAAAGAAGAAAAAGAAGTAAAGGAAAAAAACAGGAAGGAGAAGGAGAAGAAAATGAATGATAAGTATAAAATGATGATAATAAAAGAGGAAGGAGAAGAAAATGAAGAAGGAGAACAACAGCTTACCTGCAGCCCTTCAGTGGTCAATCTGCTGTAGTGTAACATGCTAATAGATTCGGTTGAAGGTGATCAGACTGCAGAGACACAGAGGAGATGGGTTTTTTTTGTGGAAGCATGTTTGAGAGTTTTTCAGCAGAGTTTTGACACAGAGGTTTGGAGCAGAGGTTTGGGGCAGAGGTTTGGAGCAGAGGTTTGGAGCAGAGGTTTGGAGCAGAGTTTTGGAGCAGAGGTTTGGGGCAGAGGTTTGGGGCAGAGTTTTGGAGCAGAGGTTTGGGGCAGAAGTTTGGGGCAGAGTTTTGGAGCAGAGGTTTGGGGCAGAGGTTTGGGGCAGAGTTTTGGAGCAGAGTTTTGGGGCAGAGGTTTGGGGCAGAGTTTTGGAGCAGAGGTTTGGAGCAGAGGTTTGGATCAGACACACAGTGCTGTATAGAAAGAGAGAGAATATTAGATAACTGGGTCAGGAGGATTGTGTAGCTCAAACCCGTGTTGGAGATCAGATACTAATCTTTTATTCTATTATTAACAACAACACATTCACAATAAACTCATGTTCACTGTAACAATGACGCAGAACCTGAGAAATATATTGCCTCAGGATCCTGTGGAACAGTGTGGAGACACCTGGAGTTTTATTCTTTTTTGAGACACGTGCACGTTCCTTCTGTTTTCTTTGTGACAAACTCAGAAAAAAAAACAGGAATTTGAGAGTGAATGAGTGGATGAAGTTCTGTGGAGTCCAAATGGGATATTTTGTCTCTAAGAGAAGAACTTGTGTAAGAAGGAGAACAGGAGAGAAGATGTGATCAGACTCCCTCACCTCCACACAAACACATGGAGGTGGAAGTTTAATGGTTTGGGGTTGTTTTGGAGCAATGAAGCTTCCTGAAAGTGAACCAACGTGGCTCCCAGTCAAAACTTCATCACAATGCAGTTCCATCTGGACTGAAAGCGGCTCATTTGAACCGACTTCAGCTTACAACAAGACGATGAGCCGAAGTGAGGAACACGTCTGAGTTCTGTACGTGTTATTTATCTGTAAGTGATATTAATCAAGGGGGAGTGGTGGCTCCAGCGGTTAAGGCGCTGGGTTGCCGATCGGAAGGTCTGGGGTTCAAGCCCCGGTATCGCCAAGCTGCCACTCTTGGGCCCTTGAGCAAGGCCCTTAACCCTCTATGCTCCGGGGGTCCCTTACGAGGGAAATATCAAGGTCCGTAACGTCGGAGTGACGTGGGGCCGCCTTCCCGTGGGCTCACCACCTGCAGGAGGGACCGTAAGGGACGGTGCTGTGAGGATTGGGCAGCAGTCGAAGGCGGGGGTCTGCTTAGACTGCTGCCCCCGCGACCCGAATTACGGATAAGCGGGAGAAAATGAATGAATGATATTAATCACGGAACGTTCTGCCCAGTCACCACACCTCAATCCTACTGAACTGCTCTGAGATCAACAAGAAAATCTCCAACAAGTGAAGAACATCTTTGTCAAGTTTTACAAGAGCAAAATATTTCAACTGAATGTTTGGAGAAACAAAGTGTCCGGATGCTGAGTGTGTGGAAAGATGTTCT
>NC_139585.1:1073561-1078561 GCF_946808225.1 Silurus aristotelis | reverse complement strand
TGTTTTGTAGTGATTAGCGGTGTAGTGTAGAGTTCAGTAATGTGATGGTGGATGTTTTGTAGTGATTAGTGGTGTAGTGTAGAGTTCAGTAATGTGATGGTGGATGTTTTGTAGTGATTAGCGGTGTAGTGTAGAGTTCAGTAATGTGATGGTGGATGTTTTGTAGTGATTAGCGGTGTAGTGTAGAGTTCAGTAATGTGATGGTGGATGTTTTGTAGTGATTAGCGGTGTAGTGTAGAGTTCAGTAGTGTGATGGTGGATGTTTTGTAGTGATTAGCGGTGTAGTGTAGAGTTCAGTAATGTGATGGTGGATGTTTTGTAGTGATTAGCGGTGTAGTGTAGAGTTCAGTAGTGTGATGGTGGATGTTTTGTAGTGATTAGCGGTGTAGTGTAGAGTTCAGTAGTGTGATGGTGGATGTTTTGTAGTGATTAGCGGTGTAGTGTAGAGTTCAGTAATGTGATGGTGGATGTTTTGTAGTGATTAGTGGTGTAGTGTAGAGTTCAGTAGTGTGATGGTGGATGTTTTGTAGTGATTAGTGGTGTAGTGTAGAGTTCAGTAGTGTGATGGTGGATGTGTTGTAGTGATTAGCGGTGTAGTGTAGAGTTCAGTAGTGTGATGGTGGATGTTTTGTAGTGATTAGCGGTGTAGTGTAGAGTTCAGTAGTGTGATGGTGGATGTTATTTAGTGATTAGCGGTGTAGTGTAGAGTTCAGTAGTGTGATGGTGGATGTATTGTAGTGATTAGCGGTGTAGTGTAGAGTTCAGTAGTGTGATGGTGGATGTTTTGTAGTGATTAGCGGTGTAGTGTAGAGTTCAGTAGTGTGATGGTGGATGTTTTGTAGTACTTAGCGGTGTAGTGTAGAGTTCAGTAGTGTGATGGTGGATGTTTTGTAGTACTTAGCGGTGTAGTGTAGAGTTCAGTAGTGTGATGGTGGATGTTTTGTAGTGATTAGCGGTGTAGTGTAGAGTTCAGTAATGTGATGGTGGATGTTTTGTAGTGATTAGCGGTGTAGTGTAGAGTTCAGTAGTGTGATGGTGGATGTTTTGTAGTGATTAGCGGTGTAGTGTAGAGTTCAGTAGTGTGATGGTGGATGTTTTGTAGTGATTTAGCGGTGTAGTGTAGAGTTCAGTAGTGTGATGGTGGATGTTATGTAGTGATTAGCGGTGTAGTGTAGAGTTCAGTAGTGTGATGGTGGATGTTTTGTAGTGATTAGCGGTGTAGTGCAGAGTTCAGTAGTGTGATGGTGGATGTTTTGTAGTGATTAGCGGTGTAGTGTAGCGTTCAGTAGTGTGATGGTGGATGTTATTTAGTGATTAGCGGTGTAGTGTAGAGTTCAGTAGTGTGATGGTGGATGTTATTTAGTGATTAGCGGTGTAGTGTAGAGTTCAGTAGTGTGATGGTGGATGTTTTGTAGTGATTAGCGGTGTAGTGTAGAGTTCAGTAGTGTGATGGTGGATGTTTTGTAGTGATTAGCGGTGTAGTGTAGCGTTCAGTAGTGTGATGGTGGATGGTATTTAGTGATTAGCGGTGTAGTGTAGAGTTCAGTAGTGTGATGGTGGATGTTATTTAGTGATTAGCGGTGTAGTGTAGAGTTCAGTAGTGTGATGGTGGATGTTTTGTAGTGATTAGCGGTGTAGTGTAGAGTTCAGTAGTGTGATGGTGGATGTTATGTAGTGATTAGCGGTGTAGTGTAGAGTTCAGTAGTGTGATGGTGGATGTTATTTAGTGATTAGCGGTGTAGTGTAGAGTTCAGTAGTGTGATGGTGGATGTTTTGTAGTGATTAGCGGTGTAGTGTAGAGTTCAGTAGTGTGATGGTGGATGTTTTGTAGTGATTAGCGGTGTAGTGTAGAGTTCAGTAGTGTGATGGTGGATGTTATGTAGTGATTAGCGGTGTAGTGTAGAGTTCAGTAGTGTGATGGTGGATGTTTTGTAGTGATTAGCGGTGTAGTGTAGAGTTCAGTAGTGTGATGGTGGATGTTTTGTAGTGATTAGCGGTGTAGTGTAGAGTTCAGTAGTGTGATGGTGGATGTTTTGTAGTGAATAGTGGTGTAGTGTAGAGTTCAGTAGTGTGATGGTGGATGTTTTGTAGTGATTTAGCGGTGTAGTGTAGAGTTCAGTAATGTGATGGTGGATGTTTTGTAGTGATTAGTGGTGTAGTGTAGAGTTCAGTAGTGTGATGGTGGATGTTTTGTAGTGATTAGCGGTGTAGTGTAGAGTTCAGTAGTGTGATGGTGGATGTTTTGTAGTGATTTAGCGGTGTAGTGTAGAGTTCAGTAGTGTGATGGTGGATGTTATGTAGTGATTAGCGGTGTAGTGTAGAGTTCAGTAGTGTGATGGTGGATGTTTTGTAGTAATTAGCGGTGTAGTGCAGAGTTCAGTAGTGTGATGGTGGATGTTTTGTAGTGATTAGCGGTGTAGTGTAGCGTTCAGTAGTGTGATGGTGGATGTTATTTAGTGATTAGCGGTGTAGTGTAGAGTTCAGTAGTGTGATGGTGGATGTTATTTAGTGATTAGCGGTGTAGTGTAGAGTTCAGTAGTGTGATGGTGGATGTTTTGTAGTGATTAGCGGTGTAGTGTAGAGTTCAGTAGTGTGATGGTGGATGTTTTGTAGTGATTAGCGGTGTAGTGTAGCGTTCAGTAGTGTGATGGTGGATGGTATTTAGTGATTAGCGGTGTAGTGTAGAGTTCAGTAGTGTGATGGTGGATGTTATTTAGTGATTAGCGGTGTAGTGTAGAGTTCAGTAGTGTGATGGTGGATGTTTTGTAGTGATTAGCGGTGTAGTGTAGAGTTCAGTAGTGTGATGGTGGATGTTATGTAGTGATTAGCGGTGTAGTGTAGAGTTCAGTAGTGTGATGGTGGATGTTATTTAGTGATTAGCGGTGTAGTGTAGAGTTCAGTAGTGTGATGGTGGATGTTTTGTAGTGATTAGCGGTGTAGTGTAGAGTTCAGTAGTGTGATGGTGGATGTTTTGTAGTGATTAGCGGTGTAGTGTAGAGTTCAGTAGTGTGATGGTGGATGTTATGTAGTGATTAGCGGTGTAGTGTAGAGTTCAGTAGTGTGATGGTGGATGTTATTTAGTGATTAGCGGTGTAGTGCAGAGTTCAGTAGTGTGATGGTGGATGTTATTTAGTGATTAGCGGTGTAGTGTAGAGTTCAGTAGTGTGATGGTGGATGTTATTTAGTGATTAGCGGTGTAGTGTAGAGTTCAGTAGTGTGATGGTGGATGTTATGTAGTGATTAGCGGTGTAGTGTAGAGTTCAGTAGTGTGATGGTGGATGTTTTGTAGTGATTAGCGGTGTAGTGTAGAGTTCAGTAGTGTGATGGTGGATGTTTTGTAGTGATTAGCGGTGTAGTGTAGAGTTCAGTAGTGTGATGGTGGATGGAAAAAAGCTGTCCCTGAACCTGCTGGTTCTGGTGCACAAGTTCCTGTATCTCCTTCGTGATGGAAGGAGGTTAAACAGTTTATGACTGGGATGTGAAGAGTCCTTGATAATGTTGTGAGCTCTGCACAGACATCTGATGTGGTGAAGGTGTTCAATGGCAGGTAGTTGGGTGCCAGTGATGCGTTGGGCGGTTTGGACCACCCTTTGCAGGGCTTTTCGTTCACTCACAGTAGAGCCTCCGTACCATACAGTGATGGAGTTGGTCAGGATGCTCTCAATGATGCAGCGGTAAAAGCTCGTTAAAATCCCCAGGGACAGAAAGTAAAAACCCAGTCATTAGTGTTACACAGGTCAGGTGAGTCTCAGTGTCTCGAGTCCAGATAAATGTGGAGGTTTGTGTTATGAAGGACGTCCAGTGTAAAACATGCTAAATCAAACATGCGGAACACAAATCAGAATTTCTTACTGGATCAGTCGAGGCCCGGGCCACAGACGCATTATTTGCTTTGAGAATGTTGATGGAGAAGTATAGAGAAGGACAGAAGGAGTTGCATTGTGTGTTTGTGGATTTAGAGAAAAATCTAAAAAAAAAAAAAAGCTTACAACAGGCTGGAGAGAGGAGTTGTGGTATTGTATGAGGAAGTCTGGTGTGTCAGAGAAGTATGTGAGGGTGGTGCAGGACATGTATGAGGACAGTGTGACAGCAGTGAAGTGTGCAGTAGGAACAACAGACTGATTCAAGGTGAAAGTTGGACTGCATCAAGGATCGGCTCTGAGCCCTTTCCTGTTTGCAGTGGTGATGGACAGGTTGATGGACGAGGTCAGAGAGGAGTCTCCATGGACTCTGATGTTTAGAGTAGGGAGCAGGTGGAGAAGATCCTGGAGAGGTGGAGATACACGCTGGAGAGAAGGGGAATGAAGTCAGTAGGAGTAAGACAGAGTACATGTGTGTGAATGAGAGGGAGGGCAGTGGAGGGGTGCGGTTGCAGGGAGAAAAGGTGGAGAAGGTGGAGGAGTTCAGGTACCTGGGGTCAACAGTGCAAAGTAATGGAGAGTGTGTTAGAGAAGTGAAGAAAAGAGTGCAGGCAGGGTGGAGTGGGTGGAGAAGAGTGACAGCAGGAGTGATTTGTGATAGAAGAGTATCTGTGAGAGTGAAAGGGAAAGTTTATAGGACTGTGGTGAGACCTGAGATGTTGTATGGATTAGAGACAGTGGCATTGAGTAAAAGACAGGAGGTGGAGCTGGAGGTAGCAGAGCTGAAGATGTTGAGATGTTCGTTGGGAGTGACGAGGATGGACACTGAGTTTATTAGAGGGACAGCACATGTAGGACGTTTTGGAGACAAGGTGAGGGAGGTGAGATTGAGATGGTTTGGACATGTGCAGAGGAGGGACATGGGGTATATCAGTAGGAGAATGCTGAGGATGGAGACACCAGGTAGGAGGAAAAGAGGAGGAACAAGGAGGTTTATGGATGTGGTGAGGGAAGACATGCAGGTAGTTGGTGTGAAAGAGACAGATGTGGAGGACAGGGGGGGATGGAGACGGATGATCCTCTGTGGAGACCCCTAATGGGAGAAGCCGAAAGAAAAAGAATAAGTTTCATAGAAAGTAA
>NC_139585.1:1053561-1066061 GCF_946808225.1 Silurus aristotelis | reverse complement strand
CGATTGACACTGCGACTGACACGGCGATTGACACTGCGACTGACACTGCGACTGACACGGCGATTGACACTGCGACTGACACTGCGATTGACACTGCGACTGACACTGCGATTGACACGGCGACGGACACGGTGACTGACACTGCGACCGACACTGCGACCGACACTGCGATTGACACGGCGACTGACACGGCGACCGACACTGCGACCGACACTGCGATTGACACGGCGACTGACACTGTAATTGTGTGATGATAATACACATGAAAGAGTGTTTGAATGAATAAGTGTGTGTGTGTTTCAAGTCAAGTTTATTTCTTTTGTGATTTTTAGAGTGGACGTTGTCTCAAAGCAGCTTTACAGAAATTCAGATTGAAGGTGAATGATGTGTTTATCTCTGATGATGAAGTCTGGGGCGACTGTGGTGAAGGAAAAACTCCCTTAGATGTTATGAGGAAGAAACCTTGAGAGGAACCAGACTCAAAAGCAGAACCTCATCCTCATGTGGGTGACATCAAGAGTGTGATTATAGTCTTTAAACACTACAGAACACTGGAGAGTGAGAACTAACATGAGCACTGGAGTGTGTGATTATGACTGATGATCTTTCTACAGTCTTCTACAGTCAGATGAGATTATGGAACCAGGAGCTACTGAGCAACTCATAAAATATCTCAACATCTGAGATCATCACAGATCCAACACCAGCTTCTCCATGCCAAAGCCTTTAAACACTCCAAGAGCTCCAGTGTCCAAACTCCACATGAAGTGGAATCCAATTGGCACTGGTACGTCTCTAGATGGTTCGGGATGTTTGTGGGAATCTACTTCTTTAAAGGTCCATAATCTTCATGAGGTGGGACATGACTGGAGCTGGAGCAACCTCAAAATGCCTCGGGATGGGGAGAGAAAGAGAGAGAGAGTGTGTGTGTGTGTGTGTGTGTGTGGGTTACCTGTGGGCAGGCTGATAAATGCTGAAGCCAGGATGGTGCAGTCCAGTCCTCTCCTGTCCCACCAGCTACTGTCCCTCACAGTTTTCTGGACCAGACGGTTCAGCTCCATCATCAGCATCTCACACTCCTCCGTCTGCTCCTTCTTTCCTGCTGCTGATTTCCCTGATGTTCTCCTCTCCTCCATCTCTGTCCATTCTTCTGTGACCTTCTGCATGCTGCTGATTCTGCTATTTCTGAGACACACACTCACTCATACACACACGTACACACACACTTACACACACTCACTTAAAAAACGTCCTCACACTCAATCTCTGATGCTTGTAAACTGATCTTTCTTTCTCTCTCTCTCTCGCTCCCTCCCTCTGTCTTTCTCCCTACCTCTCTCGCTCCCTCCCTCTTTCTTCCTCCCTCTCTCTCTCACCCTGTCTTTCTCTCTCCCCTTCTCTTCCTCCCCCTTCTCCTCCTTTAATTTCTCTTCTCCTCCCACTCTCCTGTTGTTCCCATCATTCTCTGATATTAAATATCACACACACAGGAAACTAGGTTGTGTTTGTCTCTCAGAAGATGAATGCTGGAAGCCCCTCCCCTCGCTCTCATTCAGCTCCAAAAGTATTGGCACCGTCCTATAGAATTAGTAAGTAAACACCCAGAACCCTGAGATCATTCAGATGTTCCACAGAGACAGCAGGAGCACAAGCTGCGTTTCTTTTACCTGACAACAGAATACGGCTTACATTTAATTATACATCATAATATACACTACAACTTATCATATATATCATATATATATATATATAAAACCCCGTGTGATATACACCTGTGCGCGGTCCGGTCGGGTTCGGTTCTGACCGGTACTGGTGTTCTCTGCGCTGTGTTGTGGAATGACGAGTCTTTACAACAGAGTCGCAGCAGTTCTGGAGTTTATTGTCATCAACACTTAAACAATTCTGTATGGAATAGAGAGAGAAACTAAATAAACAGACTGTTTCACAGCCGCTGGTCCACCTCACAGATCACACTGTAGCCATTAGCTTAGCATCACTGACCCTCACCAGATCACTGCACTCAGATAATAAAGCGTTTAATCCTCCACATACATCCACAAATCACTTTACATATCACACACTACATTAATAACACTTTTAACAATAATATGTGAACACGTGATGAATGAAATGTAAATGTTTAGAACTGTTTTTGTGGGTAATCCCGGGGGAGCACCGCTAACAGCTCACCTCTCCTCAGTACGCATACTGTAACCTGAGCCTGCGCTGGTGACGTCATGACGCAAGAGAAAACACTTCCGCCCAAAACAGAACTAATCCATTGAACCAGGACATAAAACATATTAAACAAATACAACAAACAGGAAGGATTATTAGTGACATGCATTCATTTACATCGTAAATATACATACATGAAGATTAACATCAGTCACATATAAAAACTTATTATATAACAAACTTCTCATATACATCCTCAGTATGTTATCCTCATCCTTCTTCTTATCATCATCATCCTTCTCCTCCTCATCATCCTCATCTTTATTACATCCCCAATCTCCTCCTCATCCTTATTCTCCTTCTCCTCCTCCTCATCATCTTTATCATCATAATCATCACAATCATCATCACCTTGATCATCATCACCATCATCATAATCACTTTTGTCATCATTACTTTCCTTATCATCTTCTTCTTCTTCATCATCATCATCATCATCATCATCATAACCATCACCTTCCTCATCATCAACATCATCATCATTATGTTCATCATAACTATCATAATCACTGCTCTGAGTAACACAGCTCTGAGGAACAAGTTCTGAGGAACACAGCCCTGAGGAACACAGCTCTGGGGAACACTGCACTGAGGAACACAGCCCTGAGAAACACTGCACAGAGGAACACAGCTCTGAGGAACACTGCATTTAGGAGCACAGCTCTGACAAACACAGCTCTGAGTAACACTGCATTTAGGAACACAGCTCTGACAAACACAGCTCTGACAAACACAGCTCTGAGGAACACTGCTCTGAGCAACACAGCTCTGAGGAACAAAGCTCTGAGCAACACAGCTCTGAGGAACACTGCTCTGAGCAACACAGCTCTGGGGAACACAGCTCTGAGGAACAAAGCTCTGAGGAACACTGCTCTGAGGAACACTGCTCTGAGGAACACAGCTCTGAGGAACACAGCTCTGACGAACACAGCTCTGAGGAACACAGCTCTGAGGAACACTGCACTGAGGAACACAGCTCTGACGAACACTGCACTGAGGAACACAGCTCTGACAAACACAGCTCTGAGGAACACTGCTCTGAGCAACACAGCTCTAAGGAACACTGCACTGAGGAACACAGCTCTGAGGAACACTGCTCTGAGGAACACTGCTCTGAGCAACACAGCTCTGAGGAACACTGCTCTGAGCAACACAGCTCTGAGGAACACTGCTCTGAGCAACACAGCTCTGACGAACACAGCTCTGAGGAACACAGCTCTGAGGAACAAGTTCTGAGGAACACAGCCCTGAGGAACACAGCTCTGGGGAACACTGCACTGAGGAACACAGCCCTGAGAAACACTGCACAGAGGAACACAGCTCTGAGGAACACTGCATTTAGGAGCACAGCTCTGACAAACACAGCTCTGAGTAACACTGCATTTAGGAACACAGCTCTGACAAACACAGCTCTGAGGAACACTGCTCTGAGCAACACAGCTCTGAGGAACAAAGCTCTGAGCAACACAGCTCTGAGGAACACTGCTCTGAGCAACACAGCTCTGGGGAACACAGCTCTGAGGAACAAAGCTCTGAGGAACACTGCTCTGAGGAACACTGCTCTGAGGAACACAGCTCTGAGGAACACAGCTCTGACGAACACAGCTCTGAGGAACACAGCTCTGAGGAACACTGCACTGAGGAACACAGCTCTGACAAACACAGCTCTGAGGAACACTGCTCTGAGCAACACAGCTCTAAGGAACACTGCACTGAGGAACACAGCTCTGAGGAACACTGCTCTGAGGAACACTGTTTTGAGCAACACAGCTCTGAGGAACACTGCTCTGAGGAACACAGTTTTGAGGAACACTGCCCTGAGGAACACTGCACAGAGGAACACAGCTCTAAAGAACACTGCCCTAAGCAACACAGCTCTGCAGAACACTGCACTGAGCAACACTGCATTAAGGAATGCTGCTCTGAGGAACACTGCACTCAGGGATTACTACACTTAGGAACCTGTGGCTCTGACCTGCACCTGAAAAACCAAACCCTACCCACAGCACTGCTGAATCACTGAGAAACACCGCCCCCTAGTGGTCACTTTTGTACAGATTAATATTATACTGTAGCCTTCATTTTAGTGTGAATAAAGGAATTTTCTACTTCTTCCTTTCTGACTACTAACTGAGAGTAAAGGACACACTTTACTGTAGATTTATTAAAAATCGCTATTATTTACTGCTCTAAATCTAAAACTACTACTAAAGAAGTGCTTTGAATACTGGTTCTGAATCACCTCACTGTGGGTCTACCACCTACACTGGACCTACACCAGTTTAAACTGGTCGACAGAGGATGCAGTTTTCACGGCTCCTTATTCAGCTCTCACCCACCTGGATAAAAACAACACCTACATCAGAATGCTGTTCATTGACTTTAGCTCTGCGTTTAATACAGTCCTCCACACTGTACTGATCACTAAGCTCAGTGACCTGGGTATCTGCACCTCCACTTACAGATGGATTCTGGACTTTCTCTTTGACAGATCTGAGTCTGGGCAAACAGGTATCCTCAACCCTCATTCTGAACACCTGCATCCCACAGGGCTGTGTACTGAGCCCACTGCTCTACTCCCTGTTCACACACGACTGTGCTCCTCTGCATAACTACAACATCTTCATCAAGTATATCAGATGACACCACCGTGGTTGGGCAGATCAGCAACAATGAGGAATCGGCCTACAGGGAGGAGATCCGAAGCCTGACAGCATTGTCAGCCACCAACAACCTAAAAACTCAACACCATGAAGACTAAAGAGCTCATTGTGGACTTTCGGAAATCTAACAGCAGGAGACACTTCCCAGTCTACATCAATGGAATCAAGATAGAGCGGGTCTCCAGCTTTATGTTCGTGTAAGGTCACATCTCTGAGGATCTGTCCTGGCACCAGAACACTTCAACTCTGGTTAGGAAGGGACAACAACGCCTGTACTTCTTGAGGAGTTTTAAAAAAGGTCATCTGTCCAAAGGATTTTAATGAGTTTCTACCACTGCATCATCGAGAGCATCCTGACCAACTTCATCACTGATCGGTACGGATGTTCTCACTGTGTGTGAACTTAAACCCCTGCAAACGCTGATCAAAATCGCCCACCGCATCACTAGCAACTACCAGCCACTGAACACCTTCACCACAGCGGATGTCTGTGTAGAGCTCACAACATCATCAAGGACTCTTCACATCCCAGTCACAAACTGTTTAATCTATCTATCTATCTATCTATCTATCTATCTATCTATCTATCTATCTATCTATCTATCTATCTATCTATCTATCTATCTATCTATCTATCTATCTATCTAATAATTGTACTAATACAATTCTAATAACTAAAACTACATACGGCTGCTGAAAGTTTTTCTCAGATGCTTTGGAGTATTTTCTCCAATCATCTTTAATATTTGTGAACCAGTAAAAGTGCATTTCTCAAAACATCGTGTACAAACAGCACAACACTGGATTTCCTGCAAAACTCTGAACTTTTCTCTAAATCCTCAGTTCATGTCTCTAAAGTGAGTATTTGTGTTGATGAACATCTCATTCCCATCAGAATGAAAAGTCTCCTGGTGATTGTTCACAAACACGATCATCAGAATGTTTATTCATCTTCTCAGTGTGATGCACAGGTTCAGGGTTTCTTGATATAAACTATTGTTTGGATCAGAGACTGAAAATGCACGAGGCTGAACTTCTTCTGTTTGGTCTCTGAATCTCAGCAGCACAAAGTCATTTATTTGTTGAATATGAGATTTATGTTGATTGTATGAGACTGAACAGGATTCACACTTTTACTCTACTGTACTGGTTTTTATCTGTTTCTTCATTCATCTGTTTTCAGAATGTAGAATTCTGAGTTTTACTCCGTCTGTATTCAGTCTCCAACTGAAGCTTCACCAGATTCACCTTTGACCTGTTTTAGAGAACTGGTTGATGATTGGTTGATCTGATGTCGTTCACTCGCCTTCATTAGTGACCTTCAACATTCATCTGCACAATGTTGTTTTTGGGGTTAAAACTATTCAGGTGAAACCAGTAGAATATCTTCTGATCAACATGAACATAAAGAACTGATGATGTAGGAAACATCAGACACTTTTACACAATCAGTTCCATTCATGTAGAAAAACATTCACAATCTGATCAAAGCAACAATAAATGTTCTTCTGATGAGCACAAGTGATTAAATGATGTGCAGGTTGAACAAGTAGTTTTGAGAAATTTCATCTCTGATCTGAGAAACACTGCAAAGCAACTGAGAAACACTGTAATACTGATACCAAGCCTCCTCTTCATCTTCTTCTCCCTCATCCTAATATCATCACTACTGCTAATACAGATGTTCTGTGGATTTTGTTGATCAGTGTGGAGCACAGCTCAGTATGTGGTCGTCTTACATTCAAGATCTTTAGGATTTTGTGGGTTTAGTGAAACAGAGAAGATCATCATCATCATCATCTCCCGCTTATCCGTAATTCGGGTCGCGGGGGCAGCAGTCTAAGCAGGCCCCCGCCTTCGACTGCTGCCCAATCCTCACAGCACCGTCCCTTACGGTCCCTCCTGCAGGTGGTGAACCCACGGGAAGGCGGCCCCACGTCACTCCGACGTCACGGACCTTGATATTTCCCTCGTAAGGGACCCCCGGAGCATAGAGGGTTAAGGGCCTTGCTCAAGGGCCCAAGAGTGGCAGCTTGGCGATACCGGGGCTTGAACCCCAGACCTTCCGATCGGCAACCCAGCGCCTTAACCGCTGGAGCCACCACTCCCCCAACAGAGAAGATTTTAAGACAAAAACAAAAAAAAAAAACCCAAAACGATTTAATAACTTGACGACTTTATTGTTGTTGAAAATACAAAATAAAATCATGTACATGACATTTACATCCCAGCTGTACAGGAAATATCTATTCGAATGGCATGTGAGTGTAGAAAATAAATCCAGAAACACAGAAACATCTGCATGAACACATCATTGTATCGTTTCCAAATGTTACTGTTACAGGTCTGATCTCTGAAATCTAAAATCACAAGAAATCTCAACATCTCCCCAACATCAGCTTGCTATCATTTATGACTGTTTCAAGCTAACGTTCTGTTCAGGAAACAATCGCCTGTTAGCGATTAAGCAGGAGAACCAGGAGAGGGACCTGCAGAGGAACTCTTACTGACTTTTCCTATTTACAGAATACTTAAGTATCAAAACATCTCACCCTTTAGCATCAAACTAAATTGCTTGAATTAGCATGCTAGTCATATTTGTGGGTAACTAACAGTAGAATAACTAATGAGGCTGGATCATGGTGTTAATGGTGGACACTTCTCGCTGTCGTGAGCTTCATTATGTGTTTGGTTTGTTCAGTTTGGCCTGAACCTCTAAACCCAACTCTAGATCCAGGTCTGAATTGGTGGAACTAGAGAATGGTTCTGTGAACTCCAGTTGACTTTCTGGATCTAGAGCATGTGTTAAGTATGGATTAGCAAGCCACACCCACAAGCCAAGCATGTAAAGAGCCCATGAAACAGACAAACACTTCACACTCAGCTCGCTGACGTCTTCACACCAAACTGAAGAAACCAAACACAGATGTCCTCTGCACATTTTGCAACATGTGGCATCATGTGCATTATTTGTTTATATATTTATTTGGCTAGAAATGCTAGTCTTCTCTCTATGCTCAGGATGTACGTTAAATGATCAAACATCGCTAATAACATCCAGTTTAGATGTCGCTAAATCTCTGGATGAACAGGTAGTTAGCAAAAAAATAAATACATCTTTAAATCTTTGGAATTCCAGAGTCGTATCATCACAGTGCTCTTTATCTAGAAGTAAAACGGGTTCATCAGATGAATTATACCGCTAGCTAGAAAAATTAGCCATGTTTTTATTCTGCTAATTACAGCTAGCACAGAGTTGTTCATTAAATAATTGTTTAGATATATTATGTTATTCGATATTGTGAACAACGGCCAGTTACTTTAGCTGAAGCGCAGCTGCTAACGGTAACTAACAGTAAAAAAACACTGGGATCTCAGTAACATCAGTTACCATGTTTTTTAGATCAAATAAAACAATCAAAAATGTTTCTGTTTCTCACGACACCGAAATAAACAGAGTTTCACTTATTACTTAAATAATGAGAAATTAAGATGTTCAATTTGTTGTTAAAAATTATCATCCACATCATCCTCCTCATCATTCTCCTCCTCCTCCTCATCATCCTGCTCCTCCTCCTTCTCATCATCCTGCTCCTCCTCATCATCATCATCCTCCTCCTCCTCATCATCATCCTCCTCCTCCTCCTTATCATCCTCATCATCATCATCCTCCTCCTCCTCAGCATTCTCCTCATCCTCCTCATCATCCTGCTCCTCCTCCTCCTCAACATCCTCCTCCTCCTCCTCATCATCCTGCTCCTCCTCCTCATCATCCTCCTCATCCTCCTCATCATCATCCTCCTCCTCCTCATCATTCTCCTCATCCTCCTTATCCTCCTGCTCCTCCTCATCATCATTCTCCTCATCCTCCTCCTCATCATCATCATCCTGCTCCTCCTCATCCTCCTCCTCCTCATCATCCTGCTTCTCCTCCTCCTCATCATCATCATCCTGCTCCTCCTCCTCCCCCTCCGCATCATCCTGCTCCTCCTCCTCATCATCATTCTCCTCATCCTCCTCATTATCCTCCTCCTCATCATCCTGCTCCTCCTCCTTCTCATTCTACTCCTCCTCCTCCTCCTCATCATCATTCTCCTTCTCCTCCTCCTCATCATTCTCATGCTCCTCCTCATCCTCCTCATCATTCTCCTTCTCCTCATCCTCCTCCTCATCCTCCTCCTTCTCTTCCTCCTCATCATCATCATTCTCCTTCTCCTCCTCCTTATTCTCATCATTCTCCTTCTCCTCCTCCCCCTCCTCATCATCCTCATCCTCCTCCTCCTCCTCATCATCCTTCTCCTCCTCATTCTCCTCCTCCTCCTTATCATCCTCCACATCATTCTCCTCCTCCACCTCATCTTCATCCTCCACATTATCATGCTTATCATCCTCTTCCTCATCATCATCATCCTCATCTTTATCACCTCCCCAACCTCCTCATTCTCCTCCTCCTCATCATCATCTTCATCCTCCTCATTTTTATGCTTATCATTCTCCTCCTCATCATTCTCCTTATCCTTTTTATCTTCCTCATCCTTATTCTCCTCCTCATCCTCCTTCTTTAGCTAGCACGTAACCAACAGATCAACTTTTACAGTGAAACGTAAACTTGAAATATTCCTGTCATAAGAAATTAGCATGTTGCTACATCGAGTTAGCGAAACTCTCCTAACTAATACATATGATTATTTATATAAACACAGGAAACAGAAATATAGCTGATAGAAAACTTCAAACACGAGTTCACTGAGCCGTTAGCTTTGTGGTGTTAGCTTGGTGTTTAGCATTTACATCCAGCTAACTTTTAGCTGACTAGCTAGCAGCTAATGTTTTTGGTAGTTAGGGTTAGGATACTGTGACATGTGAAGGGTAAATGTGAAGAAAAGTAGCTGAAGGCTGTAGGCAACATCGATGTCCAGCTTCTGCGGAATCGCTCATTTCCTGTTAGTGTTTATTGGATTTAAGGCATCACGAGTTCTCCACATCTGCAGTTCGGGAATGAAATTCTGCAGCTGTATTTTTTTACACTCCGCTAGCGAAGCCTGAGGCGCTCGAAGCTAACGAGTGCTCGGTCTCTTATTTACACTTTATACACAAGATCGACTTCAACACTTGGGAATGAGTAAAGGTTACCGTTAATTATTAGCTACACACCGGATACACCAGGATGTGGGCGGAGCCAGGAGCCAAGGAAGTGAAACATTTTAGAAGAATTTTTCTCATTCAAATAAATTCTGTTTCATTTCTTGATTATTTACAAACAAGATCTGACCTGAATATGTCTTTTTTTTTACAGTGACATCACTGTTTAGCATGCTAGCGAGGCTAAGCTCTTCTCTGAACTATGCTCTGTATGAGTTTTAGGAAAGCCCTGCCTCTGTTTAAAAAAAATAATAATAAAAAAAAAATAATAATTGTACATCACTCTTTGGTTATTGTCTGCGTATAGGGACAAGAAGACCTGTAATTAAATTAGCCACGCCCTTTTTGTTTTTTACGATGAGCAAAAAACCCAACACATTTAATTAGCCACGCCCCCTTTAAAAAACAAATACACCACAATTTGTAATAAACAGAATGTCCAGGAAAGTACTTTTTGACCACGCCCCTTTTACAATCACACTGGCCTTCAATGCAAATTAATTAAGTTGTCAAAAATATACCAAGAGTTTATTGACCACGCCCCTTTTAAATGACATCACACCATGGCTATTCTGTTATGGTTGCCTGCTATATAAATAGCCACGCCCATTTTTACACAGCTTGTCGTCAGGTTACAAGCTTCACATTGATCAATAAATTACAAAATATGTAATTAGCCACGCCCCTTCAACAAACACAATATGTCTGAAACAGACAGTAAATCTAGAGAATGTTTTGACCACGCCAATTTTTAAAATCATAATGCGATGTGTTATGATCTTGTCACTGTTAATTAGCCATGCATACTTGTCTATATTGAGACCCCGCCCCTTTCTTAATGAAATCATTGTTTGCTTGTTTACTCTGTTATGGTGGCCTGCAATTCAAATAACCACGCCCCCTTTTGTACAGCTTGTCAGGCATCACAAAAGTCAAGAAATTATGCCCCCAAAAAATCATAATAATAACCACGCCCCCTTTTTAAACAAATATACTACTATTAGTCTGGAACAGAAATTATTTCTGACCACGCCCCATTTCTTTTTACAATCCTATTGCATTCAGTGTGTTACCATCTTGTCACTGTTCTCTTGGTTACTGTCTGTTGGCAATTTCATTTGTGCCCCTTGCCAATATTGTGACCACGCCCCTTTCCCAGTTACATCACTGTTCTGTTAGAGTTTGTAAAGATGGCCTGTAATTTAATTAGCCACTCCCCCTTTCCACATACACAGCTCGCTGTCAGGTTGCACTTCTTGTTGGTTAATAAAACACAAAGCATTGAATAAGCCTTTTTACACACGCCGCCATTTGTCAGGTTAGCATTAGCGTTAGCACCTGCAGTCAGTAACGGCCTGAGAGCTGACCTGCGTCTGCGTCTGCGTGTCGTTTTAAAACTCCAAATAAAACCTGAGAGAACCTCAGTGACTTTGTGATGTTTCCTTATTGCCAGTTGTGATGAGAGATCTCACACTCTGTCACCACAAAGGGTTCCTGCGACCTGATTGGTCCCGGCTCGCTGCCCCGCCTCTTGCGTCTGATTGGAGGAATGAGAGTATTGTTGGATCAGTCCTGAATGAACACAGTGTTGAAGTTCTCTATACCACAGCGATGCTGCTGAATCCTGCGCTCTGATTGGTCAGGAGGTGGTGATTAGTTCTCTGTATTCTGAAACTTTGAGGGAAGGAGTCTCCAGTGTCAGTATTGTGTTACAATCAGAGTTAAAGCTGAAACTTCAGGACAGAGGAGTTTACACTTCTTTGTGGTTGCTATGGTAACGTGAGCTGCTGTGGTATAGGAGGAATAAAACACTGTGGGCCATGTTTTACAGGAAACGACTTAGTAAGAGAAAAGCTTTAAAACTGTATTCAGGGTGGGAGAATCGTCACCTTCAGAGCATCAGGTGAGATTTTTTCTTTTTTTTCACAAAAAAGATCCATAAATATTTATTACTTTTAAAATTCAGTTGATTTTCTTACCACATTTTTAATTTCAGGTCAATTAGAAAAACATCAGAACACAGAAGCAAACACTTAATGTTCATGTCATGTAGCAGGTACATCTCCCTCACATGCTGTCTGGACATGTTCAAGGTCAGAGCTGGAAGTTTCAAGGTCAGAGCTGTTCATCATGCTGTTACTGTGCTTTCCGGAGAAAAAGCCAGTGTGGCTTTATACAGGCAGGAAGCGGAGTGTGTCTTTAATGCAGGATTACAGATGTTTAAAGCCAGATGTGGTGATAATTAGTGATGATGCATAAATGTGGAGTTTGTTTGTTTATCATTCTGAAATGTAAAAAAAAAAAAAAATTGCCCATTCCCCATTTTCATTGTCGTGTTAAGATCTGCACATACTATCAGATTATACAATTATATATTCAAATCCAGATGTTTGTCTAAATTGTAGAATTTTATATTAAAAACAAAAAGTTGATCATTTATCGTATTTCACCTTTAAA